>NW_028145600.1:972500-976767 GCF_977016875.1 Pavona decussata
TCTGCCCCTGCAAAATCTGCAGGGGGTGCCATATACATGTCCCAAGATCCTTTCATTCATGGCAATCAAGGTTGACTCCAACCTGTGTAAGGAGTGCGTTCTTTTGATGTAATTGTTGAATGCAATAAATATCGTAAGTCTTATAATTTATTCAACAGAAAAAAAAAATGTTTTTGCAGTCCCTAGCCATCTGTAGCTGGTTTTTAAAGTTAGTAAATTGTTTGACATAAAATCAAATAACACTTGGGTAATTAAATCCTCAACTGTCCCTGTCAAAATCTTTACCAAAAACATCCATCATGCAGTTAAGGGGTCAGTTATCCCCAGCAGTTTTTTTACACGTTGCTACATGAGAATTCACTTGGAGTAAAGTAAAAAAATAACACAACAATTAAGGGATAATGAAATTTTGTGCTGTGCAGTGCTGATGCAACTGGGGAATCAGAGAATTATCTCTGGAGTGTAAATTTCTGTGTGTGAAGGAAACCACTTAAATTTCGCATTGCCCTAGTGAGTACATTTGGTCCATCAGTGATCAAAATCCTGGGGTAGTGGGTTTGAATCCTGCCAAGGTCAAAGAGTTTTTCTTTAACTTGCATGGACCACATTTCCTTACTGAGGTAATACTGAGAAGAAAATGTAACGGTTTCCATCACCACAAAATTTACACTGCAGATTTTATTCTCTGGTTTCTCAATTTAGGTACAGACCTTGCTGTCCTTAAAAGCAAAATCCCAACTGAAGAAGTCATTAAACACTACACTGCTGCAGCCTCATCACTCAATCCAGCTTATGGATAGCACCTCATCTGAGAAGTCCCATTCATTTTTACACGGCAAGATACCTACCATTCATTTAATAAGCATTCTGTAAAAATATTCCTTACTTTACTTTTCATCCTCTGGTTTTTCCGAGAAAAAAAATAAACGGAGGGTGTAAACTGCAGGTTGCAGGTTGCAGGTTGCAGGTTGCGGGTTGCTGGTTGCAGGTTGCAGGTTGCAGGTTGCAGGTTGCAGGTTGCAGGTTGCGGGTTGCAGGTTGCAGGTAAAAAATGAAAATATAGAAAAAAATAAAAATATATAAAAAATATAAAACTCGCATAATAGAATGCTTTACTCTGGTTTATTTGAATGAATCTGTTAGATAAATACGTCATTTGAAAGCTAATAGATCGTAGATAAGTGAAATGATTTCGAAGACTCGATGAGATAAATGTCAAAAATATTGCCGTGTTTCATTGTTTATTTAGGCGCAGCTTCTTGGTTTTGCTATTTCGGTGTTGAAAAAAAAAATTAGACGAAATATCAGGTCAAATCTTTTGCGGATTGGTCCTTTAAACCCCCCGGAGATGCCACAGACAGACTGTTACAAAAGCCAAAGGTCGACTGACTCTCGCGCTAAAATTACATTGATTGATATTTTATTTACCTTTCCTTTCCTGAAAAGGAACGCCTTCTCGATTTATATTCTCACTTTCAGGATTGGATGGAAAACGGGATTGTGGAGTGCGGAGTGTGAAAAATATGGAGTATGGAATATGCGGAGTGTGGAAAATGCATTAACTTTGACAGATTTATTAATTTCAAAGCATTTTAACGCATTTATACAACATAAAAAATGCTTAGAAATGTTTTACTCTTGATAACTTGAACGAAACGGAAGTATAAAACTAAAACGTTTCTAGTCTGGATAGTTTACACGTCCTATTAAAGGGTTAAATTTCCCTGAGGGTTTCTAAACTTTCTTTGTAACTCTCAACTATAACGGCAACGAAACGGTAGTAGAGACCTTAAACAACGAGAACGGAGAGGAAAACGCTAGTTTTGATGTCTGTCACTTTACAACACGACACAAACGCTTGTCTAAGAAATGCTTCCGGTTTTCGACCGTGACCGGGATGTTAAGATCTAATGAAATCCAGTTATTTTGTAACACTGCTAAGTAACTCTAAATTGCTGTGTTAATGTTGTCGATGTCGATACTAGTATAACTGAAAACATTAAAGGATAATGAGAAGGGATCAAGCTACTGGAGCATTAGTGTATAACCCAGCTAGACTATACGAACGCTACCACCCAAGCTTCGCGCATATTCAGCGAAAAAAACCCATGTTCAACGGGCAAGCCTTCATTGAATCCGTAGTTTACAGAGCGCTTGGTGTCAACCAAATTTAAATTGATAAGACCAAAATGACGTTTAAATAAGCTGCGATAGCATTCAAATTTGATGAAGACCAAGAAAGGATGAAGTTCCGTCCTCTTGAGGTCATTAGGCAGATTAAGTTTCTTTAATATTTATGTGATCACACTACGCACCTTGTAGTTTTTACAGTTGGGATTTACAGTTGCAGAATGAACCTTTATGTGATCATACTCCGTATTTTCCATACTCCTCATTTTCCACACTCCGCATATTCCATACTCGATATTTTCCGCACTCCGCACTCCGCACTCCGCACTCCGCACTCCGCGATCCTCCCCTTCCTTCCAATCCTGAAAGTGAGAATATAAATCGAGACGGCATTCCTTTTCAGGAAAGGAAAAGTAAATAAAATATCAATCAATGTAATTTTAGCGTGAGAGTCAGTCGACCTTTGGCTTTTGTAGCAGTCTGTCGGTGGCATCTCCGGGGGTTTTAAAGACCAATCCGCAAACGGTCAGTGTAAAATGCAGACTGCAGACTGTTCAGTAAAAACCAGTGATAAACTGTGTTTGCAAGGACCACCGTGACAAAATAAAAGTACCGGATCCTGTAGTGAAGGATCTAATCAGCAAAAAAATTGTAAAGCAAATAATCTAAAAAAAGAGCAAGGCTGATTTCACGGTCAGGGAAGTATATTTTCCAATATTTCGAAAGGCACGGCCTTTCTTCTTCAGGGTATGTTTGAGACTGACCCTCTGGCAAGATACGTTACAATTTAAGCAGTTACAATAGATACCTGAAAAAAGGCTAAAGTTACATAAACAAAAACGTTACAATTTGAAATTTGAAAATACAACTGGTAAATAGGTATAAGCTAACGTTACAACGTGGTAGACGAAAACAAAATACGTAACAATGAGTTAATTACATAACTTAGGAAGATGAAAGACGGGAAAAATGTTCATGTCTCATCTCTCCTATTAAGACCTAAGGGTTCAATAGTTTGACCTCTGTCGATGAGGTATGCCTCTCTAGCTTTGCGTGGGTCCTTACAAAGTGCGAGGCAGCGAGGCGTGCGCGGTAAGCGAGGCAGACGTGTGAGGCACTCAGGTTAGCCTAAAAAACACTCCGGTTAGCCTAAAGAGCACTCCGGTTAGCCTAAATAGCACGCAGGTTAGCTTAAATAACTCCCCGGTTAGCTTAACGGTTAGCAGTTTATGTTGGGGTTGTTCATGCCTCGCATGTTTTGTTCATGCCTCGCACGTCTGCCTCGCATGCCTCGCACGCCTCGCATGGTGCCTCGCACGCCTCGCTGCCTCTGATGTTGGTAAAACTCCTTTGCGTACACTGTCACGATTAGATTTGATGAGTTCGAGGGGAATTAGTAGCATGTCAGAAGCGTTATGGTTGTTAGAAAGAAAATGTTCTGAAACTGTGGTGGGTTTGGAACTGTTTGTTTGTTTGTCGACTGGTCTACGGTGTTCGTTAAAACGGTCTTTAAGTCGTCGTTTTGTTTCTCCTATGTATTGTTTGTGGCAGCGGTTGCAGTGTACCATGTAAATAACGTTTTTAGAGTTACAGTCTATATGATGAATAATATGTCTAGTTTCGCCGGTAGAATGAAATGTGTAGCTGGTACGTCCGTCTGTTATGTAGTTGCAAGTTAAACAGTTGTCCCCACATCGAAAAGATCCATGGGGTAGGTTGTTTTGTGTGGGATTACGTAGTTTGGCGCTAACAAGTAAATCACTCAGGTTGTTGGTCCGTCGGAAGGCAACAAGAGGTGTGGCTTTGAAAACGTTTGCGCAGCGGGGAGATGAAGATAGGATGTTGAAGTGTTTGTGAATAATGGATGATACAGAACGAAGGGCTGGATTGTATGTGACGACAAGGGGTACTCGTATAGGTTGGTTGGTGTCGGAGGTGTCTTTCGTAGCTATGGCGTCGGAACGTGGGATGCCGTTACAATCTTTCATTCCTCAACCAAGAAATAGGACGTTCCGACGCCATAGCTACGAAAGACACCTCCGACACCAACCAACCTATACGAGTACCCCTTGTCGTCACATACAATCCAGCCCTTCGTTCTGTATCATCCATTATTCACAAACACTTCAACATCCTA
>NW_028145601.1:0-67500 GCF_977016875.1 Pavona decussata
AGCAAAATCAAACCAAAGGAACGTAAACCTCCCATTGTGAATCAACAAAACGTTGTTTATTATTTCAAATGTGGTCTGTGCGATGCAGACTATGTTGGCTTCACGAGTCGACACTTGCATCAACGTGTGGAGGAACACAAACGATCTGCAATTGGCAATCATGTAAAGGACGAGCATGGACAGGATCCAGAGACCATTAAAAGCAACTTCAGAATCCTGAGAAAGTGTCAGAGCAAACTCGACTGCTTGATCTTCGAGATGTTGTTTATTCGCGACCTAAAGCCGAAACTGAACAAACAATGCGACTCGATCCGCGCGAAGTTATTTGTTTAATTATTTCACTTTTAAATACCTTTTAAATACCTTTTATCGTTTTTAGCGTTCCTTTGTATTTATCATTCACGCTATTATTTTTGATATTGTTTAGATGTGAATATCTTAGAGCTTTTTTAAGCTTTTTAAGTCAGTATCTCATTAGTTTTTTCACAATTGTATATAAGCACATATTTTACTTCCCATTTTGAACTTGAAAATGACCGTCGGACGGTCGAAACGTCGTTCTCTTTTAACGTTAACTTTTATAGTTAAATCAATTTCGAAAAACTTGTTGATTCGAATTGAATGTTCGTCCACTAAAATGAAAATTAACGGTAACGTGGACAGGAAAGTAAACTTTCTAACTAAAGAAAATTAACGCGAGCGGAAGGTTTCGTAGCCGTTCTCTTTAGAAAGAAATCAATGCGTTCAGTTAATGATTCTAAAGAAACTTTATTCAATAAGCCACTGGATTCAAATCATGGATTCCCGCCACTCAATTTTTTCCTTTCTAGGTAAACAACAACAACAACAACAACAACCTTCCTCCAAACATTACCCTCAGTTTAGAAATCCGTGATGACTGTGGGACCTTGAACACAGCTCTTAAACAGTGCTTGAACTTCGTACTTGGTACACTGGCCAACAGAAAACAAATATGTCGCTTCTCATGGGAACTATTAATGAACTATAATTCTCCCACTGACCGCTGTTCCTTTGTATGAGCACGAAGACTACATTCTTATCAAATGCAACAGAATCGGGTGACGTTGTTTGGTTACAATGCAATACTTATCGTTCTTTGCACGTTTTATGCGTTCAGGACTCGAAAACCGCCATTAAATTTCAACGAAGCGAAATTTATTGGCTTCTGTATGTACACAACATGCGTGATATGGATCGCTTTCCTGCCCGTGTATTATGGCGTTGGTGGAGGTTTCGAAGCAGTTGCTCTTGCATTCAAATCTATAATAGGCGCAACGACTATCTTGGTCAGTTCATATTCTCTCAAGCTCTTGGAATTAGGTTGCCTGAAACGATGTTTTGTCCTACTTTCTGTTTTTTTTTTATCTTGAAAAATAAAGTCAGAAACTTTCCGAAACAGTTCGAGAAATTAGTTGAAAATTACAGAGGGTCACTCTTAAAATGTCAGTAGTGGCATTGAGAAAAATGGCAGGATCTACCAAATCTGCGAGCCTGCCATGCGAGTCACGTGAGTCATGAGAGCCATTTTTTTCTTCGATTGGTCTGGGAGGTCGTCGATCATTTCACCAACAAACAAATTTAAATTTAGCTACGAAAGTGCTTAAAATTGAAATATTCCATGAAAATTCCCTTATCTCGCTTCGGTTGCCAGAACTATTGCTGGTGCGTCAAATATGAAATATGGGCGAAACATCTTGGACGAATTTTGAGATTGGCAAACTGTGCAGGTATACGCAGGATCTGTAAAAGATCTAATCAGCCAAAAATACAAATGACTCAAATTGGATGTGGGCGAAAATCACGTTATTCTTTCGTCAGAACATAAGATACGGCTGGGTATTACCCTGGGACTCGTTGACGAGCCTGCAATGTAAGCTTGGATGGCTGCGAAAGTGTTGCTAGTGACTACACAGAATTAGAAATGACCACCTTTAATCCTGTGCTACGGCAAAATGTCAAATTAGTTAGTGTGTATGTACCAAAGCCCGGCCGGCGAAAATTCGCAAAACGTCAAATTAATGGTTGAGGTCTACGACAAAGACGTGAATGATGCACTTCCCTCGGTCGCAGTGGAATATAGCATCACAAAAATTGATTATCTAGGATGTAGTTTGGGTTAGGGGACGTTGGAGACGAAGTGGGGGGGGGGGGGGAACTTTGGAAAGGACTTTGTTTAGCTAAAGGGATCACTGTGAAAGAAGAGACTGTATCTGACTTTTTTCATTTTAAACAAGACCTAAATCGGCATAAAATTTACTTCCAAGACAGCCAGTCCAAAAATAAATTCCAGTCGTTGATGTTAACGTTGCATGCCCACAACGCCCCAATTTCAATCAGTGGGCGGATTAAGCAGCAAAACAGCTTGACCTATAATTTTGATAGAAAAAAGTCAACCAATGTAAAAAAGATGAAGCCGGCTACAGGTCATGGTGGTGGAGACTACAGGCGCGATGGCAACGATGGTGTCGAAGCTAGTCGGTCAGTAATGCTTCCTCTGCTGAAGTAGCAAACGCAAAGTCACTTCGCGCAACGAGATTATTCGTAGCACGAGTCAAGTTCAAGTCAGGGGCCAACTTTTATTTTTCTCTATTTTTTTCCCTTTTTCTTATGTCTTTTGAGATACGCTCACTGCAGTATTTGAGAGTTGAAATGAAACGGAATTACTCTGAATGTTAGATCTTTTATACAATAGCCGGTTAGCAATGCTCACTGTTTGTCTAATCATACACTGTTCATCCACCAAACAGGCCTGAACGGCATTCGAACCCATGACCTCCACGATGCCGGTGCAGTGTTCTACCGACTGAGCTATCAAGCTAACTGGGAGCTCATCGCAGAGGTCATGGGTTCGGATCGCGTTCAGGCCTGAGTTTTTCAGGCTTTCGGTGGGTGACTGCGAGGGGTCTCTTCAGGCTTGGTCTTTCGTTCGCAGTTTATATATGTTTCATATATTTATATTCACTGATCATAGAATTAACCTAAAATTGTAGAAACACATCATAGTATGATAAACAACAGATAGACAATAGTGTCATGCCAATCTGTGTGTTGACGGACGGGCCGGAACATGCAGCCGCATGAGAGATTTTCGGGATAATGTACCAGTCAATTGAAATCCCGACACCCGGAACATAGCGGGGATTTAACGCGTTGGCCTTGAGGGGCGGAGAAAATAACAAAATGTCGGTTTGACCCGGGGCCATTGACCGGAAGCGGAGACAACAACAGGGATTTAACATGAAGGAACATTAAGCCGAGTCCTTGTCCTTCTAATTTGTATGTGATTTTAAATAAAAACAGTCACAAACGTTTTCACAACTGGGTGTGTGACTTAGTTTAATTTAATTAGATAGATAATTAAATATAGCTTACTTTTCGAGACGTTTGAGTTACGGGTCAGGACGCACTAGGATGGGATTGGAATTTAGTCACCCATGGCCACTGATGGAAGGGATGGTCTATTCCGCGTCCTAAGTGACTCGTTAACAACGGTTTCTTGTCACTATCCAAGAGGACTGGATACATAGCAGGGTCGAAACGAGGTATATTTTTTCATAATCTTTTTACCCAAACTTTTGATCCCTGATCCCAAATGCGATGGGAATTTTGATCCCCGATCCTGCAAAAAAAATTGTCGATTCCAAGAGATTCCCTCTTTATAATTTTGCCTCGGTGTCGATTTCATCGTATAACAGTACAAACGTAATGACTTATACACTGTCTACAATTTCTTTTATTTAAAAGAAAAATAATTATAAAACTGCTTATTCATGAACTTTTAGTAAGGGATGCAAAGCGTTTGCTCTAATGCTTTGTTATTGTTCATTAGTCTTGTTAAGGATGGGGGGGGGGGGGGGGCTTGTGGCTATCCAAGAGGGCTTGATACGTAGTGCAGTCTGTAGAGCCGGAGCTCGCAGGTTCAAACCACGGCAGGGAATTGTAGATTGAATTCGTAATATGCTCGTAGAGGTGAAGAAATAAACGTAAAATATGTAAAACCCACATATTTGAAATCCATGTGTACGTTTTGTTTCACAGTTGGCAGATTGTCACCACTAAAACTATATTCAGTCATCGAAATGTTAGTCCTCTCACTGAAGTTACATAACAGAGTTGTATTTAAGATTAACCATAATGATAGAGTGGGGCACAAAGTCCCATCAGGTGATAAACAACACCGAATTCGATGAACATAACATGTCATTCCAATCAGCTGTTTGCTCATAGTTTTCTTGCTTCTTCCCAAGAGAGGGTGTCGATTTTTCCTGGTCCGTTTTAAGTAACATTCAGCCTCCGAACAAAGACATTAGTCAGTTTTCGCCATATCCTTGTCCAAGATGTCTGCAACAGGCGAGGTACATGTGGGTTATTATAACAAATCTTACTCCTACTTTATCGAAGTTTTTTTCCTATTCCATGCAAGGTGGGATAAGAGAGAGCTCTGGGACAGGACTAGAGAACTTGTCGAAGGATAAGATTCACATATTTTTAACACCTCGCTTTTATTTTATTTTTTTTTTCAGATAATTGTCCTTGGGAACGTTTTACCAGCAACCTTTTCAGTTAAAGAGGTATTCTACACTAACCTGATAACTATTCAAAGATGGTTAAATAATTCGAATGAACTTGTCGAATTCTCTTCAATTGAGAATCGTGTGGGATGTTTAGAAAAATTCTAAAGCCATTTAAAAGTTCATGATTTTGGTGGATATCTGTTCGGAAGCGACGGAGACCTATTTCGCTTCAGAGATTCGGATGTAGTTTAAAAGAAAATCTTCTGTTTTCTTCCCTAAAATGTCGGCACAAAATTTCGTACACCGTGGAAAACAAATTCCTTTCGTTTTCGGAGACAAATATCTCGATAAAAATACGAAGTAGCACTAGCCAGCCTGTTCGTTAAACCAACGACAGCTCGAAAATTCTGAAAATGTGACAGCATTGGCTTACTGGCAAATATGTCTTTAAAGGTGCTGTCATTTCAAAACCCAAAAATGTTTGTCTGTCAGCAGAAACTACGAAATAATTGTCAAGTTTGTTATAAATTATCACCCCAGTGCAAAAAAACTGTCGATAAGTGCCTCTGGCCAGAGACAGAGTAGATCGGAATGGATTGAAACTTCAAAAATATTAGGCCCATGTTTTGTTCCTTTCAAGAATTGAGTGAATTTCTTTCCTCTCGTCATTCTAGAATTCAGTTGGCAGCTGATTGAAGGTCTTATTTCATCATTTTTAACAAAGATGTCAAAACCCCCTTGATACTTCCCCTTTAACAACACCACCAAACGATCTGGGAATTCAACGTTTTTTCCTTTAATGTTCTTGTTGAGTGCCCCTAACATTCCATATTTGTTTGCACAGATCGTGCTCCTGGATGAAACCTCACTTCAAGCTGTGAAGGAGCATTCCGAAACAACTGATCACAAAGGTATGTGAATAGTGATCAGATACTAACGAAAAGTGTACAGTTTAACTGTTTATTATCTGTCAGCCCTTCCACTGTTTATGTAGCAAGTACACAAGTTTCCCGACGGCTTCGCTGTACCGTATCGATAAATTAGCGACTTCACGAAAGATTTCTAATATCGCACTTACAGAATCGAATTCACAAACGCGCGGATCGTCCGCAGGGTCTTGGTGACTTTTGTGTAGTCATACAGAGAAGTGACTCGTGTCCTTGCTTCAACTCAACTCATTCTTTATTTTGCAACCGAGAAAGTATATCAAGGGTACAATACTAGTTAACAGTAATACTACTTTGTACTTGGAACAGTATAATTTATCGTGTAACAGGAAAAGTACAATCATGATGAAACTGATGCAATACACTACAGTGATACTCAAAATGGCGGACCGCGGAGTGTTGTCACGTAAAACACGCATGACCAAGACGTGTCAGTCCATGATCTTCGCTGACGTCCGCCATTATGAATGAAGAGCTTCCTTTTCCTTACCTTGTAGTGAATGCGCACATGCGCAATGAACGAGTTATTGTTCGCTGGCAAAATTGTCACTCGCTCGGTCACTCGATCAGTCGTAAACTTTATATTAAGGAGGCTCGCGGCAGTTTTTCTGGACTTAGGGTGGAAGTTTTGAAATTACAATCTCGCATACAAGATAAACTTCGATCTCCTTCATACTACATCATCATTCAACATATGATCAAAGTTAATTTTTTCATCGGTTTCCAAGCAACAGCTATTACCATAACAACGGAAGCGCATAGCCTCTCATTTTAAACATTGTCGATTATCTCGAAATCTAGTCAGACACTTTAGGACGAAACTTTAGGGATTTAAACTACTCAATCTAGACAACTTGTAGGCGAAATTAGAAAAACATATGTAAGAGCGTTTTCGAGTAAATAATGAATCAATTTTTTACGGGGTGATTTTGTTTATTCCCCTCTTTTCGCCGATATCTCTTGCAAAATAAAACTTGACACTTTGTCTTTTCTGTTAAAGGGTCTTTCCTCATGGTAAAACATTCTAAATGTACATTGAGCTTCATGGGTATCTCCGATTTCAAGATATTTATGTTTGAAAACAGTTAAAATAAAGCGCAGATGAATGAAAGTCTAATGAAAAACTTCCTACTTTGCATAAATCGAGATATCTTTAAAATACCCCCACAGATTTTTCTGTTATATTACAAGCGGTTAGAGTAAAAATTCTTTTCGATATTCATGTAAGTTTTAGGCTCAAGAACCGAAAGCGGTGTTAGATAAGAAGGCTGAATTTTGGTCAATTTTCAGTCATTATTTGCTTTCTCCGAACAAGAGTTTTATTTTGTTTGTCCAGGTCTATTCCATTGCTATTCACGTGCTGTGAATATTTATGATTACGTGAAGTCGTGCAAAAGGTAGAATTTACATAAATATATGCTCCCGCTTCTCAAGTCTTCCATTGTAAATTTTACCTTTTGCACGACTTCAAGTTATGATAAATATTCAAAGCACGTGACTAGCAGTGAAATAGACCAGGACAAACAAAATAAAATTTTTGTTCGGAGAAAGCCAATAACGACTGAAACTTGACCAAGATTCAGCCTTCTTATCTAACACCAATTTCAGTTCCTGAGCCTAAAACTTGCGTGGATATCGAAAAGAATTCTTACTTTAACCGCTTGTAATTAAATAGTGAGCAAACGAGGCCAGTTTTATTAGACGACGGTACCAAGTCTAAAGAAGGCAACACATGTGAAATTAATGTGATGGTATACTTCAAGCCTGGTGAATGAATAAGCATGATGTATTATTCTAGAAAGATACACAGGCATACTCTGAAAGAAGAAATCCGAGTGCTCCTATTAGGACCTTCCGACTACAACACTGAGCTACAGGAGACTCGTGGGAGCTAAGGCCATTAAACTAGGTTCATGGAACAAATATCCTGCATATTGCTATTATTTGAACGTCAAGGCAACACATGGTAGTAAAAAAATGGTGTGCAGACAGCTCAAGAGTGCTCTTGGCTGCAGCTGGTGCTAGAGTCTTGTGCTTTTTATACCAATCAAAATCAAAACTGTCAATACTCATTTTCGCTACATCTGTTTTGCTTTGTCAGATCCACCGCCCAGATCATCCAAAGTTCCAGCAATTTTTCCTCTTGCTTTTTCCATGTTGGAAAGTTTTTCTACAGAAATAAATGCCACATTTAGACAAATTAGTTAAAGTTAGCAGTGCGGGCGGACAGCCTAGGATGCCTTTCTGCAATTATGGCAGAAGATACCAACAGCAATCATGAATGAAGTGCTTTGAGCCAACGAGTTTTAGTACTAGATAAAATATGAGCGAGAAATCTGTGTGGGCGTTTACAATGGCGAGCCGAAGGCCAACCATTGTAAAGCCCATACAGATCGGACGCAAATACAGTAATAGCCCACGTATAAGAACCTGAATTTTTCAATTTAGCCTAAATAGGTTCTAATATAAATAGTACTTGAAGCAAATTTAGGCTACCAAGGTTCTTAAAATAGGTTTTTATATTTTCATATGAATTTCATCTGAATATACTATTAAATAAATACCATCTCATAATACAGTATAATGGCAAACACAATAGAAATACAACATGATACTTAAGCTTGAAAGAAAAAAAGTTATGTCAAGTTACTTTTAAATAGATGATGATCTTACACTTTCACAGCAACCCCACTAATAAGAACCTAACTTAAAATTTTAGCCTAAATAGGTTCTTATGTGGAGGGGGCTTAAAATGAAAATTTTAGCCTAACAGGTTCTTAAAACCCAGGTTCTTATACGCGGGCTATTACTGTATTTTATCGTATTTGTGAAACGAAAACAGTAAATTAAATGTATTGTGTTTTGCATTTTAATCAGTAGAAATCTGTATCAGAAGTTAATGATTACTAGTAAGCTGAACAGGAGTTTGTATCAAAAGTTAATTATGCTGTTTAATAATTCATTGAGTTGTATTGGGGTTTACAGAGGTGTACCTGTGACTTTAATTCTACCTATTGATTGGTCATAACTTTGATGAATAATTAACGATCGAGCAATTTTGACTCTTGGTAGCTGAATACTTTGTGTCAACTCAAATTTTAAAGCCAATAAAATTTTGTTGGTAACAGATGGTGTCTTTGCCACCCTACACCAGACAAGGTGGGTCCACTTCGAACAAACTTGTTTTGGTCAGCTCCCTAAATCTCCCGGATAAAAGCGACCTGGCGGTCTATTTGTAAAATAAGCTAATATTTCAACTCAAATCGCCCAAAATACTGGCTGGGATGATTTTCCGTGGAGGGGGGGAGGGGAGGGGTAGGGCGTGAGTGCATCAATTTTGTTTGAGGGGAAGGTAGGGAAATAAGGAGGGGGGAGGAGAGGGTGCTCAAAAGAAAAAATCTCCAGATTTCAGATCTTCAGAGGTTGGCATCTCTGCATGGTGTATCTTCAAATCTGAAGATGAATGTATCAGACTAAAATCTTGTATTGTGGTCTCTCCTTTCGCTTCGACAGATGAGTGTTCAGCAGTCACTCTGTGGTTGTGTTACTAAATCGGTGGCATCTCTTGTGTGAGGCTCAACCAATCTTAAAATAAAATCTTAGCAAGAAATAACTCGTACACATGCCGATCCATGTTATGGTACACGCGCCTCATAAAACCACCCTGCTAAACACACAGCACTTCTCAACACTTGAAACATTGTATTTGTCGCTGAACAAAATTCCCTTCGTCTCACGAACATTCTTTCCTTATTTAAAACTGCCCCGGATGTATGTGATCTACGTCATACATCACGTGTAACGAACTTCCGCTTCGGGCTGCTTTTCCATCTCCGGTTCATTTTTTCAATGTTTACAACCTAACAGTTACACACGCAACCGATGCGGACCGCGTTTTTTCCAGTTGATTTATGCCCCAAACGCGCGGGCCATAAATCAACGGGAAAAAGCGAGTTCGGTGAAATACGGCCCCCAAAATTGACCAATCCTAACAACTTGGTCCAACTTCAATTTTTCAAGAAGCAGGCTTGATCTTGAGTTTACCTCGCAGTTGGCTTGCAGAATAACCCTAGCTGCTAATATATAAAGAGGGGAGATAGTTTCGAAAGAAACTTTGGTGCTGCGTCGGCGGGAGTGGAAAACGAATATTGGTTTTATGAACAAAGTTTGACGTTTGAAACGTTAGCCTGTTCCACGCTCCTAGAGAGACGCGCGAAGGAGAGGGCGAGGGGACGAAATCGAGGTGGACTGGAGGAGAGAAAAAGTCCCCCTCGTTTTCGTCCCCTCGCCCTCTCCTTCGCGCGTCTCTCTAGGAGCGTGGAACAGGCTATTGAAACGTCAGCACTCGAATTCTTTACGGTGGCCAAGTTGGTAATAGCTAATATTTGCTTTGTCAATCGACACCGACCTCGGGGAAGTCGATGATCACTCGGTCTCTTCAATTTTCCTTCATTCGGAAATTTGATTTGTCGCTTTCCTTATCCTTTTGCTAGGATCTTAGTCTTTTAATTGTTCTTCTTGTAAAGCGCCCTTGAACGCTGAGGATTATTATTAAAAACTGAATCATTGTAAAATGCAATTCCAGGGATTTGATTGGCTTAGGAGCCATGGTATATGAGCCATTATACCATGCCCGAGAAATAGCAACCATAAATTGTTTTCTGGTTACTCTTGAAAAGGAAATCAGCAAGGCCTACCACTATTACTAGATCGTTTATAATAAAACAATTATTCCACTCGCGCTTGTTGGATATGAGATGGTTATAGCCAATTTGGCGCTACGCGCCTTGTTGGCTATCTATCATCTCATATCCAACGCGCGCTCGTGGAATAATTGTTAATTGTTCTCTGGTATTCACAGCAGAAAATTAAGTTCCAACGCTGGTATATCAATCAAGTCTTGCATCCTCAGACAGAGAGCACCTTCCTCAATATGCGAGCTGTCCCAAGCAATAATATGTGACTTCTGCAACGTATTGACATATTCATTTTTATTCCACACCAGTGACCACTGGGATTACCTTAGTTTTCAGTTTCCATGTTCTATTTCAATGCAGAACCCGAGTTATCTTCTCGGGCTCCTTCACGCTGCTGATGCTGATGATTTTAATTGCACTCAATCATTACAACTGACAGTTACTAAACTAATTAACTTATTCCAACCATCCACCGGCCACCTCCTCTTCCCCATACAAATCGCTCCACTTCGCATTGTGCTTGAAAATTCAGAAAACACTTCTTGTTCGATGAAAATGTAAAAAAAGATTAAACTAGGTCCATGAGACAAACATCCTGCATAATCATATCACAAGACTAAACTTGTTTGTAAGCGCAGAGCATATTGAGCGTTTGTCAGTGAGGGCTACATATACGGCCGAGAGGTTTTTAACGCACTTGTCGTTATTAGGTCAGTTTGGACTGAATTTGCGCCTTATTCGTCGCTTTTCTGTTCATCAAACAGGAAGTTTTTCTCGAAGAGTGGAGGGACTTTACTATCTCGTGGTGCAATCCGACGTCGAGCGAAGTGGTCGTAAACTTCTCGATTCCCACGTTCCTTTCTATATTTAAAGAACAAATTATCTACTGGTTGTAGCCTAACTGTACACAAGTGTTATACAAAATTTCTCGTGTTCATGAAAATTCGATCACTCTCGTTTCATCTTGTAATTCTTATGCCCTCTCTCTAATCCCGTACGCTCGATTCGAGTTTGGAACTGTTCAAATTCTCGCTCACATATAATGCCGCTTGGCAAAACGATCGTCAGTTTTCGCTTTTAGCGCAATACCATGTATTTAAATTCAAATTTTCAATCTTTAGAGAAATTTCCCAGTGACTTTCATAGAAATTAATTTCAAATTAGTTTGTGTTTACATCGCAGATAGCTTTAAGTCTTTTAGCTGGTTGACAGAATCTTGTAACATGCTCACAAATTAGTCTAACCAACCGTTACCACAACAAAGATGCTGTTTTCAAAGTCAATCTACCAATCGCCATTTTCCCCGCGCTTTCCTGTTATTCGTCTTGTTTTACAGAAAAAAAAGTAACTTACTTTGCAATTACATTGGGGAAGTATATTTTTTGACAGTTACTGGAAAATTGCTCTAGTTTAGACGGATTTTTATCATAGAACAGTACAAGGAAATCCTCTTTCTTTTCCTCCGTCGAGAGAGTTGCTGTTGTCCTGTTCATTTGGTACAGCGGGGTTCTTCTGCAAGACAAATGGACAAAATGTTAACTGCATTGAAACGCCTTAACTGCAGAACGTCCCGTCATTTGAGTCATATTTGTGCCTAAGCGGTGCGCGACTGATCATGAAAGAACATTGAAGCTCAAGAAACACTTGGATAGAGAGGAATCAGGTGCGCGCGCGAAGCGAGGGTAGCGTCCCCATTCTTCTCGCGGCTCTGCCGCAGGCCACCAAACCCCAACAAAAACCGCCAGTTACGCACTCAGGCTACCAGCCACTAGAAGCTAAACCCATTCATTCAGTCCCAAGATTAGAATATCATTTGCGACCTTAAGTAATTTGAGTTCCACGAATCCATGGACAAAGTAACTGTCAGCCGGTACGAATGTTTCATCTTGGTACAATCCTTTCACAGCCCCATATTTTTCAATCTTTCCAGCTTTTCAAATGCGCCACTCTGAAGCAACGAAAAAATGTGTCATTGTATGCTCACCTGGTTTGTTATTTCACCTAATATGCTCCTTGCCATTGTCTGGAATATCTGAAAAAAACCAAAAAAAAAAAAACGTTATTAGGAAATTAAAGAAATAAAAAAAAAAGTGTCCCATGTGTGCAACCATGCATGTCTGTCCATAGTAAAAAAAGGAGATCTTAGAAAGTGCCGGGCTTTTGCTTAATCCTATTTAGACCGGGTTTTTTTTTTTGCCATCTGGGCCGGGTTGGGGAGGGGGGTAGATTATTTTTGTCATTTTAAAAGTAGCCTGCGTAGCTGGCGGTATTGTAGGCGCGCGCGAAATAAAGTTTTGGCGGCGGAGCCGCTAGAAGCGAGCGGCGAGGAGAATTGGGAGGGGGGACTTTGAGGGCCGCTAAAACTTTATTTCGCGCGCCCCTACAATACTGCCAGCTACGCAGGCCATTTAAAAAGAGATTTTCCATTTTCTCAAAAAACGGCCTGTCAAAAATTGGTTGCCATGGCAACATCAAAGTCAGTGAACAGAAACCGATGACGTCAAAGTGTTCCCGGATAAATTTCCGAAAAAGGTCCTCAAGTTTCAGGTCGTTCGAGGTCACATAGAGCGTATTCATGTGACGTCATAATTTTCTAAAATCCAAAACTAAAGAGCTTCTAAAGTTTTTATCCTCATCAGGCATAAGAGGCCGTATATTTATAACTGTTTACAATTTGACAGCTCCATCGCGTCCTTCGTTTGGAAATCATAGGAGTTTGAACTTCACGGTTATGGATCGAATTTGTTGAAAAAAATATATGCTTATCTCATTAATTTCAGCCTTTTAGAAGTTAGAACATTAGAAAAAGTGCTCATGTAAGTGGTTTTGGTGTGTGTTCAGTACTGCTAATCAGTCGCTAGATAGCCAAAGTAAGTTCCAGATGTTAACACTATTTTTCGGCCGCCATATTGGTGTTTCACGGAGGTACACCAAGATGGCGGATCCATACTGGGCTCTGTAAATTGCTGCAAAACATTTCGACGGATATCTGACGTTTGGGTGAGACGTACAGGCTTAAAATTTGGGGAATTGTCTCCTTTTGTCATCCTCTATAACATCACAACTTCTCAACTTTTTCCACTGGATGGTCTTCGATTTACTGCGTGACAGTGCATACCCTCTATATTAAAAAAAGTTATTCAGGTTCAAAGTCGCCGCGGCCAGAATCCGTCCCCCATTCCCCCCCCCCCCCCCTTCCCCCACTCGCTTCGGTCTAGATAGGGTAAATTATCTTTATCTTCTTGAAGATCTGCTTTTACTACAGAAGAGACTCCGTGAACAAACTTGCAGTTACATTGTCCTGCACCAACGTGTTTTAAAAAACAGCTTTAGCTTCAGTGGTGCGGCACTTTGGAACAGCTTACCGTCTGATTTGAGGCAGCCAGAATCACTAAATGACTTCTATTGTCAGCTCTACTTGTTCAGCCTCTTAAGTGACTAATTATACAAGTCATGTATTCCTTTTAACACGTAAAGCAGTATTTTTTTTTCTTTTTCTGGAAGTTTGTAAATCTGACAGTAGAACTTTATAGACAGGAGTCTATATATTTCGTAAATTTTTAATCTTAACTAACAAATTTACCGTGTTAAAGTAAAGTTAACCAATCCAATCCATGGTCAAAAACAGCACAAAAATACCTCTGTATTAGGAAGCTAAGAAAAAAACCTACAATAATTTTAGCACAGTATTTTGAAAAAAAAAAATTAAATAAATAAAAAAAATAATGATAATGATAATGACAATGATTATGATAATGATAATGATAATGATAATGATAATGATAATGATAATGATAATGATAATGATAATGATAATGATAATGATGTTTGCATTTTTTGCATTTCCATAGAGTACAAAGTGTTTAAAACTGTGTTCTGCTTGCAAAACACAAAACAAGCAAAGTTCAAACTACAGCAGGTTAAGTCTGACTCAATGTAAACAATTCTCATAACAAAACCATCAGTTTGGTTATAGTTTTAGCTCAAGGCAGCCTTTACAACTGCTATTTAGTTTTTAATTTGTAGTAGTACAGCAGCTATGCAGATCTATAAAAGTCAATAACTAAGTTGCTTTTCATGTTTCTCAAATTGGCTAAGGCCTTATAACTATAGGACTACTATACCTGTTCTATGTTTTCCCTTGTCTTTGCACTTGCTTCAAAGTAAGTTCCATTATATTGCTTTGCCAGCTGTGAATCAATCAAAATCAATGCATTTAAAATAGAGTAAACTTAATTAATCCAACTAGACATTTGTTTGTATGTGGTACCTAACATGGTATAGTTGCACTACGTACAGTATGAGCATATTAAGTGGCTTATGGCTGACGTTTAACTCCTTTTCTGTAGCATGAAGCAGCAAGGAGACTCAGTATAAATATATTGTTACTCCCCCTCCCCCTCCCCCTCCTGGATGGGATGTTAGTGTCTTCAGGGTTTGTTTATTATGCTCGGTCCCACTAGCACCTTGTGCTATAAAAACTGACCAAGGGTTAATAAAGATTAAATACATGTATTATTATGGTGCAGTACAAAAACACACAAATGTAATGGTGAAAAACCACTTCACATGGCAGCCAGCATAACCTGTGAGCTAATGAGCAAAATGACTTATTCACACAGTTTGTAAAGTACACGTCAAGAATAATTTCAATTATTGAAATACTATGTTGATAAAACTATAATAATAATAATAATAATTATATAAATAATAATAATAATAATTATAATGATATTATTATTATAATTATTATTATTATTACTATTATTATTATTATTATAGCATGTTATTATTATCATTATTATTATTATAATAATAATTATGATAATTATTGTTCCTTTTCATTATATAAAGGCAAATGTGAACCATACCTGTTGGCCAGACTCAACAAATACTTTTCTTCCATTTTTATCAGTTTTATTTCCAACAAACACAAACTTGACATTCCCATTTCCAGAATACTACACAAAAAAAGCCAAAAAATAAGTTAAAACTTTCTTGCTCTGTCGCATAACAGAATGCAAAAGACTGCTGCTGTTGAATAAAAAAACATTCCTCAAAATTTCTTATCCCGGTTTTGAAATAATGCTTCACTATATACACATGACTAGAGGATGTGTTGGAAAGACTTGCAATTTGGGCCTACAAGTTTAACCTCAGCTGGTTTCTGCTGCATGCATCAGCTAGAGGTATTCCTACTGCCCCCTCCCCCACCCCTTCTGCCTTGATAAGGGGCTGCTAGTCTGGTCTGTCACAGTATACCAACATGAAGGGACTAGAAGTATTACTCCCCGTGGATGGGAAGCTAGTCCATCACAGGATACCAAGCATGAAGTATCAATTTAAGAAAGTTCTCCACTAATGACCGACTCCCCTGGATGAGATGTTAGTCCATGGCAGGGCTTACTCCCAGCATTTCTTCTCTGGTGCCTTGGCACTGACTATACACCTTGCGAGAGAGAAAGACTGCATGCTTCCGGACAAAATCCCTACACATGTATACATACTCCCAGTGAACTTGGTCATTGGAAATTCTGAGGGTGGGGGGGGGGGGGGAGGAGGTCTCAAAAGGTAAATGTTATTTGAGAGTCGAGGGGATAGGTTCCAAATATCAAAATAATCTGAGACCACCTGCAGTGTTTCACCTTTATGGTGATCTGGTTCAGAACAATCCAATTGATTAAATGACGAACATCCAGCACCTTAGGAGAGTCAGATCTGTCCTGGAGGAACAAGCTTAGTCTGACTTGTTACATACCTGATTTACAATTGCAAGCCAATGCTGCACATTGTAGTAACTTTCATCATTTGTTACATCATATACAAGAATCACTCCCTGGTGATACAACAAACAAAGATAAATTTATACTAGTTAACAAAAAACTTTAAGCCATGAACTGTGTGTGTCACCCTTGGGTTTTAAATCATCGGTGCCACTCAATGAAGACTGATAGCCTGGAGAAGCTGACTGTTGTGTACATGCAGACCCATCACATTAATTCAGTTACATGTAGTGTATCATCTCACTGGTAACATTTCACTTTAAATATACCTCTGTCTGTAAAAATGACAGCAACAGGCACAGTGAATTAAGTGAGAGTCACAAATTATAATTATTATGGACAGATTACTTTAGAGGGGTTCTTAACTCAGTACAATCATTCAATTTTGAAATAATTTTTATTATCTAAAAAGATATACGATTTTTCTCGAGCTCCAAACTTTTTCTTCATGATGAAATCAAGTATCAGTAAAAGTTCAGGGACCCACATTCATTGTCATTATGTAGTAATGAGTTACCGTTACTAACAGTTACCGTTAATTTTAGGGCTGCTATCAAAATACCAAAAGTCAGGTAGATGTTGTGCTACTCTGTTAGGCCAGCCAGTACATGAAGCACCTTCCCCAAGCTCATCTATTGGCGATGAGTTTAACAATCTACACTGTCTTAGTTACTTAATCCATACCTGGACTTCTTCTCGCATATATGCTGCTGTGATTGTCCTGTGAGAGGAGCTACCAGGTGTGTCCCTTAACATAACCAGGGAAATATGACAAATAAACTGACCAATCTTAGGATTACATTTATTTAATATCCACCTTGTCACTTTAACAAAATGGCAAAAAAAAAACAACCCTGTACCACATCCTGATCGACGGAAAAAAAGGGAAAAACCAAAAGGCATCATTTTGTGTTCAAAATGCTATCAAAATGTAGACCAGGTGTCGCTTGGCCAAAATTTGGCAATCTGGTGGTTGCAAGTTACTTTTTCTGAGTCCCATCCAGGGTGAGAAAAAAATATATATTATTTTTCTTTTTTTCTTTACAAAAGCTAAGCATAGTCTCCATTAAAGGCTCCAAACAATTTCAAAAAAATTAAAAATCTAAAATAAGCATTCAAGGCTTTATAACTTAAATACATTATAAAACTATTATACTAGCATTATACTAGCATGACAAAGCATTATTAAACTTAAACTTAAACTTAAAACCTTTAGCTTTTTAATATAACTTTAGCACAACATTTGCCAGGCTGCATTTTATCTAGGCCACACAGAAGATCTTTGGCATGGGTTTCAAAATAGGTTGGCATACTGGTGTACACTTGTTAGTCTTTGCCGTAAAGTGGAGTAAGAGTATAGAGCAAGACAGGTAGTTCCTGGCAAGAGATTACCTCACATGCATTGGCATGAAGTAAAATTACCTTGGGTTTTGAAATTTTTTTCCCTTTAAGTGAACTATTGTTATCCAAAAACACCCAGGATTTCTCTCTTGGTGTAGGATTTAGAGTCTAGGTTTGTGTGGCAGTTTGGGTAACATTTCACTAGTTTAGGTGTTTCAGCTGCTTGGGGAACCTCAAAACTCTCAGCGTATCTTCCATGTGGAACATATATGGAATGCCCCTGGAACATTTGAAACCTACACTGCTGGGTCCATAGTGGTTGTGCTGCATGTTTGAAAATGCCCTGCTAGTTAGCTCAGAGTACTGCTGAACTTGTTGTGGATTGAAATATCATGTGTTTTGTCTTAGAACACCCAGTTTTCTATGGTCTTAATACCTGCTGTCAATTTTTTTTGCTTGTTGTTTAGTTAACGTATGTCTTGAGTGGAACTGGCTTTATTTTCAGTTGAGAAAGCATGTGCATTACATGTGGACATCATTTTTATTGTCTGTACTCTTAATTAACTTAGCCTAGTTTTCATATGTTGGGAAAATCCCAGACAGTCGGGGATTTCACTGTCTCTCAACCGTCCCAGGTTTTGCTGAGATATCGGGAAAATCTCCAGATGTCATACACTTTTATTTGTCGAGGGGAAGTGGGGAACTGAAGCAGAGCAATTTAGAGGATTGGTAACAAGCTAAAACTGTCGTCGACATCCCTGACAGTACAAATTTGAGTTTTTTGTACGTCAGGAATGATTGCTGACCATTGCAAAAATATCTGGGACGCGTCGTGAAAATAGAAACCCTCTTGATTGTCCTGATTTGACTGCGACCATCCCAGACGATCAGGGATATCCACCACTTCCAGTTTTCATTAGTCGGGAAAGTCTGTGACAGTCGGGACACAGTGAAATCCGCAATCGTCTGGGATTTTCCTGACATATAAAAACTAGGTTTTATAGACAAATTGTAGCTAGAACAAGCCAATCAGCATGCAGGAATTTTGACTGTTATTGTAAAAAGTTCAACTGATCAGAATAGATTCAACATCTAATTGAACAAAGTCATTGCTAAAATGAAGTGCAAATTAAGCCACCTTGGTTGCAGCTGGGGGTGTGTTAAAGTCTTTGCAACTGTTAACGGTTAATTATGAGATTTTGTAATAACTGATCATGCTAAAATAGAATAATAAGTGGTTAGATGTAAGGAGAACTTTGTAGTGACCATACCAGTGGATGGCAAGAAATTCTAAGAAATTATACAGTTTGTACACTTCCGGTTTTAGGTTAGTTCCACCTAAAAAAAATTTTCTTACCATATTTGCAGTTCTATAGATTGTTGGCGCAGTTGCACTTTAGATCTCTTAATTTCTCTCTCTACCAACAGAAAATAGAGGATAATAAATCGTTATTCACTCCCCTTGTCTGAGATCTATTCAATGCAAACTTCAGAAAAACTTCAGAGAACTTAATCATATGAAAATTACCTCACCTCGAGTTTGCATGTAGCAAGGATTAAACCGCTCTCCGAAATACGACGAAAGGATAGTGGATTTTCCGACTCCACTGTCTCCAACGATGACAACTTTTGCTACCTGATTTGACGGCATTCTAATCGCCGCACTCTGCAAGTAATTGGCAACGAAATTCATTTAAGCCTGAGATATCAATGAGCCATGAATGGAACTATGGGAAGAAAACGCAATTCTCGGAAACAAGATTGGGCTTACATGACGTATTATTTTGTTTCTGGACAAATGTCAGCTGGTGATCATGCGAGACAAATCGACTGGTAAGCACGTGAATTTAATTCTATTTTTCAGAGTTTTTTGCCTCCGGAAATAGCTGTTCTGGATGTTGGGGAAATCAGTTTAATCTGTATCTATCATAACTCGATGATTTCTCTTCTTTTGCGTAAGAATTGCCATTAGTTTTGGCCAATGAACCGAATGATTTTTCTTGGAAAACTAGCTCTTAATGACGATTTCCTAATTTGGTAGCTTACGACAACACTAATCAAAGAAACTCGGACTTATTCGTTGTCCTATTTTGAAATTATAAATTGAACTGAAAGATGGATTCTGCGCAGCCCCAAACATTAATCATGCATTCATTTCGGCCGACTCAAACTCCATGCATTCATGTATGCACGCCGACCGTTTAACATGGGGCTCTGCGGAAATCTTTAACTTTTTGTTATATGTTGCTGGCAAGCCCTTTACAGGGAGTGGCAATAAAGCTTGTATCTTGTTGTATTTTATTATGTTCTGTTTCAGTTTTCTTTTGAAAATTCATATTTTGTTTTTCTATAGCTACCAGAAAAACTATGAATTAAATTTAAAATCTTACAAAATAATACAAATACAATCTTACACATAATGGAGCGATTGCAGAATACCCGGCCCTCTAAATATCTTACTTGAAAAAGGAGTGCTCCCATAGTCCCGCAGTCCCAGAGTCGATGAATATTTAAATGATAAAACGAGTGCTCCCGCAGTCCCACAGTCCCAGAGTCGAGGGGTACTTAAATCTAAGCTTGTTTCGGCTCATGGATTTGCTTGTTTCGGGTTATGTTCATGGATTAAAGAACGAGTTATATTCATTTGTAGCATGCTTGTTTCGGTTCATGGATTAAAGAACGAGGTATATTCGTGTGTAGCGCGACGACTGCGGGACTGTGGGAGCAGCTTTTCAAGTAAGATATTTGGTGGGCCGGGTATTCTGCAATCTAGCCCACATAATTATTTAACAACATGAACTGGTGAGATTGGTTGTATGTGATTATCAACTGTTCTGAGATGCTGTGGTACTTTTAAATTCATATTATGCATCTTCATTTTCAGGATCCAGAGATGATCACAGTTACAGCGTAATATGGTGCTGTCATGTTACTGCAATTTCAATCAGAAGTGATTGATACTTAACATAAAGAATATGTCATTCCAGTCCAATGCTGACATCACTTACAAAGTGCTACTGATTGGAGAATCAGCTGTTGGCAAAACGTCCTTAATTAGAAGCTATTCTAAGCCAGATGAGTCCTTCACGCCATCACTTTTGCCAACTTATGGTGAGTAGCTGATATGAAATAATGCAGATCGATCCCTTCCTGCAATGGCTCATTTTTTGACCAGCAGGTACTGAACTGTGTAGGAAATTAGTCTCCTAAATACTCATTCCCATCTAGTTAATTGTTAGAGTTACTTTCTCAAAGACCAGCCGCATACAGTCTACCTGGCTATTTGACACTTGAGTATTGGCAGAGTTCTTGTTAAGGTTTTTTTAAAAGAAGGTAATAAATTTGCAAAAGCAGGTGGATGCCATCTTGTTAATGCCTCCCAGGGAATGATGGAAACATGGCAGAGCTTACATGTAAATTGAAGTCATTGTATTTTTGACGAAAGAAAGCGTTCAAACTAAGAGTAATTTCTTTTTTTACGGGCGATTGATTTTCAATGTGATCATATCTGCTGGATGTTTTTACATAATCTATGGAAAGGAAATTCCCAAAACAAGGATGAGTTTTTTCAAAATACGATCATCATGATTTTTGAAAGACTGATTTCAATTATTTTGGAAAAAGTTTTTTTATGATAGCTGGTAACATTTACGTGAATAGATGGTAAAAATAACTGTTTTCCGGCTCCTAACAAGAACCCTGTATTGTGCAGTTCCAGAAAATCTCCATACTCCCTACATGGAAGGTTTTTGTTTTGCACCCCCCTCCCCACAGGAAATTCCAGTTTAGCGTCATGCTTTGCTTATAAAATTTTGGCTTTCAAAACCCCCCTCCCCCTAGGAATTTCCAATGACCTTCCATGCGGTGGGTATGGACAGTACTGATGGTGTCACTTGGATCCTGGCTATTTGACCCATAGCTTGGACTAGGATTGTTTAGTAACACTTTTACTGGGCGTACACACAGTACTGCAGTCTACCTGTAGCCCCCAGTTTCTCATTCATTTTATTATTATTTTTGTACCCCCTGACAAGAGAATAGGTTGATTATAGCCTGGCTACTGTTTTCCTCTTGTCCACACTGGTGCGCAGAGCTTTACTGATTTTTATTTGAGAATATAGATGTTAAATTTAAAGACATGTTGGCTCCAGTTTATGATCCATGTGAGTTTACATTCTACCCAATATTTTGATTAACTTCAATATTTGAATGTGAGCCAAGACACTCTTCTGAAGGACAAGGGAGGGCAAACAAAATTGCAAGATGTACTTTGTACTATTAGCTTTTTACTTTTCAACATGACGCATTGTAAAATAATGCCTTTAATATTAGAATCAGCAAAAAAATATATATATCACAAAATATAAAATTATTAATAACAACAAGAACATTCACCTTATTTATGTGAAATAGATTCAAGTGCTTTTCAAAGTTGAAACACATTGGCATTTGATTGCCAATAATAGGATATCATTCACTTGCACGCTTTCCAAATAAAGAATATCAAAGTAAGTCTTTGATCACTGTAGGCATAATACTTTAAATTAAACAACTTACTTTTGATATCTGTGTCACATTTTAGGAATTGATTTTGTGAATGTCATGACCACCGTGGATGGAGTTCCTGTTCGCCTACAGATATGGTTTGTTATTAAAAAGTGTTTTTAATCAAGTTAACAATAAATTATACCTCCAGTGTCTGTAGGTTTGTTCTTACAGTCAATCCATGCCAGGCATGACCAGTATTTCCAAGAATGAAATGAACATTTGAATTCCTCTCTGTAATGTCCGGCATTTGAATGGAATGTTGAACATTTTATATCTGGAAATCTTTCCGAAAAAGACGCATTAACTGGAAAAAAAGATTCCTGAAATACTTAATGCTGTCAATTATGTAAAGAAAAATTCATAGCCTTGTATCGTCAATAAACTAGGGAAATTTCTAGGGGAACTCTGAAATCTTGGTGGCATTGTTCAAAACTGACATGTAAATTTCAAAACTCCGTTCAAATTTCAAAAATACTGGTCACGTGTGACGTTAAAACAGAAACATGCCATGGTAGATATTTCAGTCAGTGACACACAGGCATACTCAGAAAACAAAATCCAAGTTCTCCCAACAGGAGTTGAACCTATAACCATCCAATTACTAGACAGTTTGGATGCTCTACTACTGAGCTACAAGAGACTCGTGAGAGCTAGGAATGTGTCACTGACTTAAAAATTACATCATTCTATTATTTATTCACCAGGCTTAAAAAATAACATCTCAGAAACAATTGCCATCTTTGTAAAAATGGTTAGTTGAGACAATGACGTCACTTCCTGTAATTTGAGCCTTAACTTCCGGAACAAGGCCAAGTAATGGTGGCCGTGAAATCTCGAATAAAAAGCTAAAAAAAAATACTTCCAATCGCCATAAAAGATTGAAATTTGGTAACATGAGTAAGAAGGTCATATTCTACACGAAAATGCAAAAAGATGGAAAATGAAATTTTCGTCCCAGGGGCACTTTAAAGCCGGGAAGTATCATGCAAATTTGCTGTCATTTGAAAATGTTTGTCTGTCAGCAGAGACAAAGAAATAATTATCAAGTTTGTCATAAATTATCAGCCCAGTGCAATAAAACTGTCGATTAGTGCCTCTGGCCAGAGACAGAGTAGATCTAAATGGATTGAACATTGAAAAATATTAGGCTAAAATTAATGTTCAAGTTCTCGCATTTTTGTTTTCCAAATGCACTAGAACAGCTAGATCACGATTTGCTCCTTTCAAGAATTGAGTTGATTTCTTTCCTCTCGTCATTCTAGAATTATTTGGCAGCTGATTGAAGGTGTTATTTCACCTTTTTTAACAAAAGATACCAAAAACCCCATGATACTTCCCCTTTAAGTAATAACTTTTGCTTGGTTTCAGTTTATTCCGTTTAAATCCTTCTTGAGGTAAAGTTTGATTCAGTGTTTTCTTTTAACAGGGATACAGCAGGCCAAGAAAAATTTAGAACACTTACATCATTGAACTTTAGAGGGGCAAAGGTTAGTTCAACTGCTGCACGTTTTTTTTATTTAACTACAGGTACTAATCAGTGTGAATTGCCACAGTAATGGTGGAGATGTTCTGGGTAGTTGTTGACCATGCAAAATCCCCTCCTTAAAAGTAAAGAAAAAACTTTTCATAAGGGCAAGTGAAAATCTGTGTTCAGTCGGACTATATAACAACCACTTACACTGTAAGTCCCACATGGCTGTTCATGGCAGGGGTGCCCTTGTCTAGTTTCTAGGGAGCCTAAATGCCTCTAGTATGATAGAGATCTACATCTGGTCTGTTATTAAATTCCAAGCTAGCTAATTGAGACAATGCACTGCAGAAACAAGTCTAATCGCTGACCTTCCAACTGATCAATATCTCAGAAACTTCACACCAGACTACCAGGGCCCAGTTGTTCAAAGCCTGATTAAGCTAATCCTGGATTAACATTAACTTTGATTGGAGTTTAAACAAGCAAGATGAAAACCACTTTTAATCGTGGATTAGGGTTAATCTGCTTTTGAACAACCAGGTCCAGATCTCCAGGTAATTGTCACCCACCAGTTGGCAGTCCTATCTACTTTATACTGATTTTTGTTTTCACTCGTTCTAGGGTATACTCTTGGTTTATGACATTACAAATGCTAGATCTTTTGAGCAGCTGCAATACTGGCTGAAGACAATGAATAAGGTACTACATATAATGTAATTGTTGAAGAAGCAGAAAGAGACTCGCTTAATTGTGTTCATTTTCTGATAGTCTTTCACTTCTCTTTCCCATGCGTATTTTCGTACTACCAAGAAAACATTCCTGAGGTCAACCTGAGGGCCATTCTGCAGTTCCAGAAAATATCCATAATCCCCCCCCCCCACACCATGAAAGGTTTTTTGTTTTGCACCCCCCCCCCCCCAGAAATTCCAGTTTTGCTTCATACTTTGCTACTAAAATTTTGGCTTCTAAGACCTCCCCTCTCCTAGGAATTTCCAATGACCTTCCATGAGGTGGGTATGAATATTTTCAGGATTTGTGCTTATCCATGAATATTAGTGGCAAACTGTTATTTTACTAAGACTTAATTACTGTCGTTGATCCTAGTAGATAATTTAGCTCCAGTTTGTGTTTTTAATTTTACAGCACGACCTCATGCTTGAAGAAGTCATGTTAGTGGGTAACAAATGTGATTATGAAAAACAAAGCTGGGAAGTAGACACTCACACTGGCCAAGAGGTTTGGCATTCAACTTCCCTCTACCCTCTAGCTTTTGTTACATGATTTTGAGCACAAAATTGAACAAAATTCTCAGCTTTATTGTTGTTGTTCTCTCTGCACTTATCTGTAAATGAATATGAATATATGAAACATATAATCATTATTTGAACTGTGGGTGAAAGATTAAAATAATAGAAGTAAGATCCTTGCGCAGTTATTTTAATTTGTAACTTAAGAAGTTGCAAAAAGAAAGCCTGAAAAGGAATTCACACTTGAACGGGTCTCGAACCCATGACCTCTGCGATGCCAGTATGATGGTCTCCCAAATGAGCAATCAAGCCAACTAAGGGATGGGCATATTGTGGTAGAGCACTGCATCGGCATCGCAGAGGTCATGGGTTTGAATCCCGTTCAAACCTGAATTCTTTTTCAGGCTTTCTTTTTGAAACTGCTTAACTTGCGTAAATAACTGCGAGGGTCTTCTGTATTTTAGAAACGTATTTGTAACAATCCTGTAATTTCTATCAGCTTGCGAATACTTTTTGTTTTGTATATTCACTTATTTGACTTTTATTTTAGTTGCTGCTGTCAATTTGTAAACACCAAATTTATTTGCATTTAGTTTAGTATAGTCATACCTACCCACCTCGACTAGCTTTAGCTATTTGCGGGTAGGTATATTAAAAACTAACTTGTAACTCTCTGTTTTAATAAAGTGTTGTCGTCGTTGTTGTTGTTGTTGTTGTTGTTACTAAATCAAACAGACAGTGAGTGACCGATTTCAAATATTCTCTTATTACTTCCTGAAATTTACTTCACTCAGTCAAATGTACATGTAAATGCAGAACTGATGTAGAAACAAGACAACATGCGATGCGCGTTTCAAACAAATCTTGAATGCTTAATGACCAGTCATTTATTTCTTTATGTACCCGTCCCGATTTCAAATATTCTCTTATTACTTCCTGAAATTTACTTCACTCAGTCAAATGTACATGTAAATGCAGAACTGATGTAGAAACAAGACAACATGCGATGCGCGTTTCAAACAAATCTTGAATGCTTAATGACCAGTCATTTATTTCTTTATGTACCCGTCCCATTTTGAAGAGTTTGTAACTAATTTATTATTGGATTTTGCAATTTTACTTGCAATTTCATAAACTGAAGCAATTTTTTTAAGCATGCATGGTTTGCGTATGTCCAGTTACATCAATCATTTTTTTATTATACAGTTTGCGAGACAGCTTGGTTTGAAGTTTTATGAAACAAGTGCGAAAACAAAGGCAAATGTGCAAGAGGTACAGTTTTGTTATGTGATTAAAGAATTTAATAGGTTTGATAGATGTGTAATTAATGGTAAAGTGCGAAATCCACGTAAAGACGTAACACTCGACATTATCTCTCTACATTAAGGTTCATTATTCCTTAAACGAAACCTCCTCTCTTGAAGTAAATTAACGTTATATTTAACAAAATTTTAAGCGTGCTCTGGTTAAAAGTTTAAAAAGTTTTCTCGAGCTTTCGATTAATGGCAGTCTGCAATCTTTGACAAGCGATGGATAAAAAGCACGAACGTGATACTGTATGTTCGTGCTTTTTATTCATCGCTTGTCAAAGATTGCAGACTGCCAATCGAAAGCTCGGTAAATCTTTTTTAAACTGTTAACCAGAGAACGCTTAAAACTTTTATGATGTCTTACCCTGGTTACTCGTCCATTTTTTAACGTTACATTGTTGAAAATACAATCTTATTTCAAATTTCGTTGGAAAACATGGAAATAATATTTCTGTCGGTCGGACAAACAGAATTTGATTATCGCCTATTTTCCATTTAAAATTTCCCGGGCTCCGCCATCTTGGATTTCATACGGTTGCCCAAAAAAGAACTTCTGCTTACTGACAATAGCGGTAAGGGTAATGAGAGTGGGTGACTATAAATGGATTAAGGGTGCGTTCGATTCCGGAATAGGAATACGTACAACGATAACGAGAAATCTCTCATGAGAGAGTTTTTGGAATAATACTGGAGTACGAAGTCACTTGAAAGTTTGCAGAAATGTCTTAACAACTCAGTATTCCTCTTTTTCTTGTTGCGGAATACAGTCAATCGAATGCAACCTAGCAATTTCACGGCAGCGGAGGTGTAATTCTCCTAGTACCGCCCTGGTCGAGCGCTCGGCTTCTTTTAGACTGTTTCAGTAGCCAAGGACTTTTCCTCGCCTTGTATGATGTGCATGCAAGCGGCACATGTGACCTTGGTTGTCCGTTTACTTCACAGGTGTTTCAAGAGCTTGCCAAAAACATGAAGTATGCAAATCATCCCAACATGGTAAGTCAAACAGTTGTTGCGGAGAATGACCTGGGTTACGAACACATTTATTTTTCAAGCAGTATCTCACACACAAACGAGAACGTTTAATCCATTTATTTTTGTTAGACTACGCGCAATTCCTTATTTTCCTTATGAATAGTAAGGCGAGCTAACCACGCGCGCTCGAGAAAATTGCTTCCGAGAGGAGACGCGACGCGCAGAGGGACGCTTCTCCTCGTCGGACGAAATGATTTGTTCGCTTTTTTGTTAAAGGGGCAGTATCGTGGGAGATCGATGGGAGATATCATGATATTTGGCCAAAATTTACTAAATTTAAACTTTGAACACTGTGTTAATTAATTTCTCAATCGCTAATTTAAAGAAATATTAATACTGATTCTAAGACGAAAGGTTGAACCAAAATACGTGTATAGTACAACCGGCGATTTTTAGTGCGTTACAACAGCGAAATTTGAAAACGTCTGCCAGACGTTTTCAAATTTGAACCCCTCTCTATCTTGGTCATCTGCCGGCGAAAATATCCGTGGATAGTTTCTTTGCATTCTGATAGTCTTTTAAGAATTTTAATGGCCGGCATTATTTTGTCATTATATCTTGGCTGCTATCAACCAAATAGCGTCTTTCCGATTTTCAATGTGTTACTAAAAATAGCGTGATACTGTCCCTTTAAAGTGCTACTATGATCAAATTTTTACCTCTTGAATTTTAAGGTTTATCACATAGAATTCTAGAAAAGATTAAAAACGCCGTTAACCATTTCTAAATATCTGCATTGGTTCCGGAGATATTTAAGTTTGAAAAATGTGTAAAATATGTAAATGAGAGGACCGATGACGTCATATTCTCAACTCAATATAACATCAAGTATATAAATAGAGCTATCTCAGTCAATTTACAGCAGAGACCATTCAAACCTGGCAGGCTAATAGTTCTAAAGGTAATACACCTACGGCTATAAAAAATTGATTGCCTAGCTCCTAAGGCTCCTTATCGCTTAATTTAGACCATAAAACAGGGCCAAGATACCTTAAAACTTTGCTTTTCATTTATAGCGGGTTAAACCTAGGGATTACAAAATCTGACTTTCTAACATTGTGGTTTCGTTCTACTATCAAGTACTTGTGCTCAAACTATTACATTCCACACTCAACCAGAAATCCTGCAGTCTCTGTTTTATAATATTTGCCGGACTATTTAGTTAATAGAGAGATTTAGCATCGCGTTCACGTAAAACGGCAAACGCCACCTTTGCCGTTTCATGTTTCACGTAAAATAGCGTGAACCTTTTGACTTAAGCTTTAATTTTGCGGGTATCGATGAAGGTGTTTTGCGACTCACTGTGGTGAGTTCATGAAGGAAAGTGCGGTAAGGAGTGAGTTATGAAGGATTTAAACTTGATTTGCCCTAGTATGACTTGCCGGAAAAATTATTCGGGTACAATTAACTACTTCATAGTATATGTATAAGGAAAAAAGGAAGAAATACTTTCGTAGTTATCACGTAGACGGCAAACACGAAATAACCTGTCTTGACGTAGAAACGGCAACCGGTAACCGGCAATCGCGAAAAATGGCGAGAAACTCGTGGTCACGTGGTCATTTTTGCTGTTCGCGTTTCACGTATACGCGATGCTAAATCTCTAAGAATCGATCGATAAGAACGTTTGGCGGTCATTTCATTTTCCATAGCAGATATTGATCGTTTGTTTCTAACTGTGCAATTCCCAGGTGATGAATGACGACCATGGAGACTTTGATTTTGTAGATGGCTTTACACTGCCTTCATTTGATTATCCACAACCTAAAAGGAGTAAGCCTAATTGCTGCAATATCAAATAGTTTAATAGAAAGTTGTTATTTGTATCATATAGACATATTCTTATTATAAAGTATTATTGCCAGGACTCGAAAACAAAGATGGTTAGAATACATATTGTATTTTTAAGAAATAGTCTATTTGTTATCTTTTATGAAGATTATGAATTTATTACTTATATACTTATTTTAGTTGTAAATTGAGCTGGAAAATAATTTATACCAACCTTAGGTGTGATAAAAGAAATTGTTTTCAAAGTTATCCAATTTGCCGTTCACTAGTAACTTGCATTTTTTTACGTATATTTGGCGAGCCGAAAAATTCAGTATTCCTACCTTTTTCAAGACGAGATCAGAGGATGGTTGGGACTAGGAGGGAGTTGAAAGGAGGTTAAGCGCAATACATTTTATTATCTTTCTTTCGCTACCCCCGTTCTCTACCCTCGTCGTGATCCAATAAGATGACGATTTAACGGACTAAGTAATTCAGCGGTCCTGGATCCGCCATCAAAACAATCTCGTACTCAGAGTCCTTAGGCTTTTTGTTCAGTGGGTAAGCGCCAGGACAGCCTCTGGGGACTTCGAAAAATGGTAAATTTTTTAATTGGCTGCTCCTTAACGGCGTGCATTGTTTATAAAATTTCAGTTTTCCAGAGTCTCTCCCGACGCCCACCCGCTGACTAAAAAGCCCGAGGACTCTGGGTACAAGATTGGAGGTCCTGGGAATCTTTCCAGGAAGCCCTTTTTTCCATCCAGGCGAAAAGCCTCGTTTTCATTCACAGTTTGCATTGGTAGACTAAAAACTGTACGCGATGGCGTACAAAGCCAACAAAATGGAAATCAGTGGTAATTTTGTGCAAATGAAACGTTGATTTCGGTTCATACCGGCTGTAACAAAAAAGTGGTCGGAGTACCTCCAGAAGTTGTCCGTTTGTTAAGGAAAATGTCCGGTATATCGGTGCGTTCCATTGGCAACGAAGCCGGGAGTTTTGGCTAAAAGTAAAGCTCCCCGTTTCTTTACAGATTTTTCTTTTACACAAAGTCACAAAATTTGTCACCTTCAACGTGAGATACACATTTTCCGTCAATTTGGAAGTACAAATGTGAGACTGTTGGATATAGCTCACAAAAAAAGAAAGAATAGGATATTTTTTACGTATTATATTCAATGTACAACAACAACTTTATGACCTTTTTTGAAAAAAACAAATATTTACAAACGTATGTATGTATTATACAATTAATAATAAATTTTTGTTTTAACAATGTAGACATCTATAATATATGTATGTTCTACAGCAAGTGTAGCAAGCACTTTAAATAACTATTGAAGAGTACAGTATACGAGATACAAATTTAATGTCAATTTTATGAGTTATATAGAGCTTAGCCCCTATACAAAAGGGTATGTTGTCCATTTCTTAAATGAAGTGTCGCAATACTGTACAGAAAACGGCAGCATTTTATAGTTTGTTGTATTTCAACAAATTGCCACTAGAATTCTGCAGTGAATTTTTTTATCCTTTCTTTATATGAAACGTTTGGTGTTTACTGTCATAAAATATACGGAAAGCAGAAATTACTTATTACACAGTAATGCCATTTTTAGGCCATTAATGATATTATTTACCAAGATTATAAGATTATATAGACAGTATTTGAGACATACACTCTGGTTTTTTTTTACAAGAACGTCTAATTTTGGAGCTGAGGCTGAACGTTCTTATATTTTTTTTGCGATTTGAGGCTGAAAATGTTCTTAAATTACATGGTATACACTACATGTATTTTAGTAAATCAATGCGGACGTGACCAGGGAACCTATCAAAGTGCATTGCCTGCTGAGATATGGTATCAAGAACTGCTGATTATGACAAACCGAGATGTGTGTCACCATTGTTAATGTTATAGAGTGTTTTCACATGACGTCACGGTGGCCATGTTGGTGCCTCAAAACAAAGAAATGGCGGCCATGTTGGTGTCCCAAACTAAACCTTTGGGAATTGAACTCTATTTTTATGTATATACTTTCTTTGTTTCAGTAAACCAATATGGCCGGTAGTCACGTGAATGAAAACACTCTATACAAAACATGCCCTTAAGAATTTTGGTCAATTTCCATTTGTGACCTTGATTTTATGCACAGATTAGCAAAATAAAAAGGTTCTTAATCGACTCTTAGCCTGAGGAGTGCTCTTAATACGTTCTTAAAATTTTGGTTTATCTCAGCCTCGACGTTCTTAAAAAAAGGTTCTTATAAAAAAACTGAGAGTATATGTACAGTATATGAGATTCTTTTGAGTTGCCTTCGTGCTGATGATAGATACTATCTTCTTAATAATGTCAATGCTGTTACACACCAAGATCTCCTCAAAACGTCACACGAAAGTCAACTCAATATAACACAAATAACGTGGTTAGCTAGATGAGGAATGAAGAATAATGAAAAATTTTCCTGAGCGAGGGTTTAGGAACTTTGGAACTGACACGTATATTCGACTTGAAATTGCGTATGTAGGAAACTTGTTTAATAAAATATGAATGGAAAGTTTTTCGCTTCTTTTGCGACTATCAGGGAATCGGAATAAAAAGTATTCAAACAGGTTCTTTTGAGACCTAGTCTGTTTTCGGAATAAACAGAATACAGTTTATTCAGTACAAGAGGAATTACGTTCTTTTGGGAAGGTTTTCAGCTTGATGGAAATAGGGGCAATTGCGTTCTTTTGGAAATGGTATTCTCTTGTTGTTCCTGAACATGAATATAAAGAAGGCACCCCATGGTCCTCTTTCACCTACCTCCCGCTGTCTTCCCGTCTTGAAACAGCCTAGCAGTTGCAGCACTGAGATATGGGCAGGCTTTGACGCTTTAACCAGTAACGTTTTAAACCCTTAAATGTGGCCGGTGCATTTATCAGTCCAAATGGCATTCTCCTGAAACCGGGTTTAGCCATGCAATGGAAGAGACCCTAGGAAAGAAAGCTATTATGCTTGGAGGTCTTAGCGATTTAGATTTGAACCTGCTTGAAGACTTTGGCCTGTGACCTCAGTCCTTGGGGCTTGGTGCTTTATGACACAGACCCATATAAACCGCACATTGCGTTGCACGGATGGGCCTAAATCTACAAATGTGGTTACCATGGTTCAGTTTTAAGTGGATTTGCAAGCCGATCCTAACTGACACAATTGTGGAATACAATCTTTGAAATCTTTATGGCCAATTTAAGCGATCACCCTGAAGTCTGCCTGTACCAATTTTACCTCGCTGTTTACTTCCAGGCCTAGCTTGCGTGCCATGCTCATAAATATATGGGGCGGGAAAAAGAGCGTGGAGCGAGAGGGAGGGAGACACGCGAGGGTGAAAGCGGTGCTAACCATTTGTAATAAAAATAGGACAATAAATAACCAGCTACGGAGTACTTTTAATAAAATAGAAAATCAGTTTTGTTTTTCACAGAGATTAACACCAGAGAGTGTTAAAACTTATTATCTAGTCCCATGACGTGTGCACTTGTCAATACATTGCCCCAAATCAAGGAACGGCCAAGCAGCCACCAAAGCTCCATTGCATCTTTCCAATGCCAATAGTTATTGGACTCCATACATTGCAGGACGCTGAGGTTTTTCAAACTACGCGTGATGTATACTCTGGCAAAGGGTTGTCCTTCACATATTTCTGTAAATATGTGCACGTCAGTTTAACATTGGCATCTTGACCCACAGCATAGTCCAGTGCAGCCTGAAATGGGTTTCATAAATTGAAAAATATCTATAACAAAACACTGAAGCAGTTATGACCACAACACATATTTTGACCTCCAGTTTAAAATTGAGTCAGCTGGTAACATTCATCCACCAGACCTTCATTTTGACAGGATAGCTCCACCAGGACAAAACAAACAAATAGAGAAACCAAAACAAAATGAGACAAATGAAAGATAAAAGCTAACTGGGACAGCACTAAGAAAGATGATGGAATTAACACAATTGGATATTCCTCATGGTGCCGCGTGCCACAATAATAATTACTGAATAATTATTATATAGTGTTTGCAAGGTTCTTGACTGGTTTTTTACAACTTTCTGATTGCTTCAAATCTAATTATCCAATCAAAATCCAGAAACTGTGAGAAGCAGATCTGTCAGCTGTCACAAAGTGAGCATACAACTTGACAGTTCCACCTTTAACCAAAGTTAAATATACATTCTGATTGGCTGGCCAGCTGGATTGAAAGCCATCAGAGAATAATATGGTCATTAAGTAAAGTTGTCACAAATTTAGGTAGCAATAAAAAACTTTGTTAAGAGGCTCTGACATGTCCCATTATAGCACCATAACTGCCACTTTGTAACACAATAATCACCTTTTACATTTTTTAAAAATGTCTTTTATTATTTTTATCATTAGCCTTTCACAACACCAAAATTTACAATAATAAACACTACGTAGACTACTTATAACAATTACGATACTGACATTAACAAGACATACTATTTTTAATGACTATAACCCAGTATACTTTAAGAAATACAATACTTATCATACGTATACTGCTAGCTGACTCTACAAACAATATTTACAATACTTACAATACTCACAATGTTCTGGTTGCCTAATTACCTTACACCAAGACTAATTAATACAATGATAAGGTTTTGATAATGGTCGTCAATAAAACCTGGAACATGGAACATTCTGGAACACCCCGGAACATCCCGGAACACACACAAAAAAAATAATAATTAAAAAAAAAATAAGATACCAAAAAGAAAATAATAATAAATAAAATAAAAAAGCAAGGAAAAAATTAAAAAAAAAACCAGGGGTGTCTATATTTATATATCTATACAAATCGAAGCCACACTGCATCCAAAAGAAACTCAATATAAGAAGAAATATGGAGTAGGTGAGACCACACTGAATGAAGGCGCAAGCACGCTCCTGCCTCCTGCATCATGCGTCTATCGATGCATAGTTTTACACGACCCCGAATTTAGTATCTAAAATTGCATACTAAATTTAGTCAATTTGACAATGGTACTCACTTTAGCCAGGTGACGAGCGATACCCTGTCCTCTGTATTCAGTGGGAACTTGGGTATGGTACATGTTCATAGTATTGTGTCCTTCATTTTCATACTGTAACACAGCCTTCCCTAAGTTGAAAATAATGGTTGAAAAACATCAGAGTGGTTTTGCAAAAACCTTCACAAAATTACTGGTACTTAAATTAAGTTAGTGTTTCAAAACAAAATGATAATTTTTTGTTATTACTTAATGCTTTATCTAATGCCTTTAGTTAGTCATTGATAAATACTGCACATGGCATGGTAGTGATACTAGAAAAGATATCTGGAGCCAGTTTTCTAGTGCATGCATGAAAGTGTTGAACATGAAAGGCTGCATATACAAGGGGACTTATTCCCTGGACTAATTCCTGCAACAAGTCCTTACAGATGAAGTCCCCTCCTGAAAACTACACATTTTCTTTAAAAAGTCAAACCCGGGTCCAAAATTTGGTCGTAGTGACTTGACTTGACTAGTAAATTGTACAATATATTTTTCACTGTATTTATTTCTCGGAGATACTAGCGCTTACTTCTCTTCAATCCGAGTTGAAATAAAGTTTTACTACTACTACTACTACTGTCAATTCCAACTGTGCTTTGCTCTTAAGCCTACTGTTTTTATACAATTAGTGCACGTAACTTCTAAAATTGTTAAAATGTGGTGCACATCACCAAACATGCCCTTTTGCATGTGTGGCAAGTTTCTTGTTGAGTTCTGTCAGACTCTACAGACTCAATGACTGGTACAGTTCTGAGACCATATAAAAAGATCTGCCACTCAAAAACTAAATCCGACAGTACCCACAACAAGACCTGGTGAAAACACAATGCCAGGGGATGAAAAGTTGCATACTAGTTGCAGAGACAATGAAAGGATTTTGCGCAAAATGGGCATATAAATCTTTTGAGCCAAAAAGTCGGAACTCCCAAGCTGCCCCTGTGTCCTGGGAGAGGGAACACCACTGATTGGTATTGTCTCGGGGTTAAATTTGGGTAAATTAGACAGAGCTGAAAAATGCAATACACTGACATGCAGCCAGGAACATGGGCGAAAACATATCAGTCTTTAATGAGGATGCCAACATCACAAGACTGATTTACAGTGAGGTCCTCTTGGCTGAAGCACACGGGCTAAACAAATACTTGAACTTGCACAAGCCTCGTGGGAAAAGAAAGAGTAATTAAAAACAACAAGTCAACTTTTTGCATTTTCGAAGAGCAGATCTGATTTCAGAAAAGATCTAGGGGTGTCCAAATTTCTTAAAATGTGCTTCTTAAGGATAAACGACCTCGAGCTGCACAATTGGCCTTTCTTGTTTCTCTACACATGATGTTTACAAACTCTCTCTAGACATGATGTTACAAACTTCTAGCCTGAGTTTCAAGCCAAGGACTCATGCATACCAGTACATAGACATTATTGGGACAGTTAAAAAAATTTTCTAAAACCCTCCCACCCCGGCCATCCCTATAGAGGGTGGTTCTCTTTCATAGGGGCTGTCAGAAATAAGGGGGGGGGGGGGGGGATAATAAATGGCACATCCCATTCAGCTCTGTCCCTTAATTAACTTACATTCAAAGAGAATGCGCGGGGCCTATTAAATGTTTCGTGAAACGTTTACAATAAAAAGAATCATGCATGAGAAATATTTCTTTCAGCGTGAGAGCGTACGATTGCATCCGATTGCGTAACAAACATGCCGGCGGAGAGATCGACTTGAGAGCTCTGCAACTAACCTACGTATTTGTTAAACTAATGATGTCAAGATTGAACACAACAACAACCTTTCTCCAGTGCAATGTAAAATTCATGTCCTTTAACACTGTGTTTCACCTCGTAGGAGCTCATCGCTATGTATGACGAAAATCGCCGAATAAGTTGCCACATATCTTTCCGAATTTAACTCAAACATCCGCCATGTTGGTTTTGCGCTGAAAGAAAACTGGGTACTAATAAAAAATACCCAGGATCCAGTGCGAGTGAAAGATGTTTTGAAATGTCTTCGCTGACTTCCGGTTTGCTTCGAACAAAGGCAGGCCTGGTTACATGCAAGTGAAAGAATGGCGGTAAAAGGAGAGAGGAAACGCCACATTTTTATCGACTTTCTTCGTAGTTTTCGCGGTTGTCTTCGTTGAAATGTCCGCGAATGCTTCGTCCAGTCTCCTAGTGACTTGTTATGCCCATTAAGCTGCCGGAATGGCGGCTTTTTATGTCTTTGTGCTGGTATGGTTTTGTTCTTTTGATGACCAGCTTTTCAAGTAACAGTGAAGAATTCCACGGCAAAAGAGCAGCGAACTCAACAAGTTTCTCATCATCATGGGCGATCCGAATACCGATGGAACATTATGTTAATATATCTGATCTCCATACGCTAGCAGACCGCATAGCAGACGAGGCGGGCCTCGTTAACCGCGGCCAAATCGGTGGACTTGTAGGGCACTACCTGTATGTACACGATACATTCTTTAATCAAAGTGGGATCAAACGACACGAACTTGGCAAAGTGCAAGATATTATTACGGAACATTTAGCAAATCATCCTAAAATCGAATGGTCAAGACAAGAGATTGTTAGGATGCGTTACAAACGAAGTCTACAATTTAAGGATCAGTATTTTCCGAGTCAATGGCACTTGGTAAGATTAGAGTTGTCTAATCATTATTAATTTATTTGTTGTTCTTGTAGCCTGAATTGAAACTATCTATAATGCGAGAGGCTCGATAAGTTTTGAAATGTAGTAAATTTCTCTCTTTCGCTGGGCTCTGATCCGTAATTGAATATACATGCTTATTCATTGTAGTTCTAATCGACTTAATGTTACCTCACTACACCCTTGGTTGAATAAGCGTAGCACTTAACAGCAGTCACATTCAATTGATTTTAAAAAAACAAGAGTCTGTAATATTAATTGACTGAATGGCTGTGATTATACTGTGATACGAATGCTTCCACCACTCCATGTGCAGGGAATTTTACAAGTCAGGAAATAACTTGTGATGAAGGAAGATGAGTAATATTGCTCTGACCAAGTTTTATAAAATTAACTATCTTTTTATTTCTTTCTTTACTACCATCTTTGTTTCTTCATCATCTCACAGGATGCTTTTAACATTGTTAATGCTAGCAGTATGCAGCATGCGTCTTAACTATTAACCTTCATTTCAACCTTAAGTAAATGCATTACTAAGCACTTCTCTAACCCCCTGTCCTGAGGGGAGGGGGTGGGGTACTCTGGTATGTTATTGACAGGGAGATTTAAATGAGGCCATGTTTATTAAACCCAGAAAGGTCCTATTAAACTGAAACTGGACCCCAATAAAGTCAAACGGCCTAAGAACGTAACTCAAAAAAGTCAATTGTGCAGTTCCAGAAAATATCCATACTCCCCCAACGGAGGGTTTTTTGTTTTGCACCCTCCCTCCCCCAGGAAATTCCAGTTTAGCTTCATATATTGCTTCTAAAATTTTGACTTTTAAGACCCCCCTCCCCCTAGGAATTTTTAATGACTTTCCTTGGGGTGGGTATGGATTTTTCTGGAACCGCACATTTAAGATTCTTTGCATGAAAACCCTAAAAATGTTCCTGGCAACATCTCTCCACCCAAAAAAGTCCGTCAGAAATTTCTATCCTCTCCACCATGAATTTCAAACTCTAAAAAGGTCTACACACCTCCCATTACAAAATGTATATACTTGAGTACCCCCTGACTAAGAACGAAAATCTTGGGTTAAAATTGGCATGGTAGCTCCTGGTTGTTACCGGTAGTAAAATGCAGATCTGAACTGATATTATGTTCTATGGCAGGATAATTTACGCTTCATAGGACATGACATTAATGTCACTGGTGTTTGGGAGAACAATATTACAGGACGTGGAGTAGTTGTTTCAGTTATTGATGATGGTAAGCAATTATTATATTTTTAACTGAGTTTTTTATATCAGATAGAACTTGTATGTATATCCATGAGGGGTGAAAGCAAACTTGAGCCATACCCTGGTAGCCTTAACCCTTTAAGCCCTAACAGTGATCAGCATCAAATTTCTCTCATTGTTTATTCAACCCCTGAGGACACGGGAATCAAGGATAAGGTCAATGCTCTTAATATTTTAATAACATCTCCCCCGTACTTTTATAAGAAAAGTATAGGGACAAGATAGGAGAATTTGTTTGTTCTTTGATATTATAGCCTCCCTTGCAGATGCTCTAACCAAAAGAGCGTGTGTGAGGGATGCTGTGATATTAGGGCTTAAAGGGTTAAAGGACTGATTAAAAACTTTAAAGTCTCTCTCTGGCGGGCACAGGTGGTATACTGGCATCTGTACGTCAACTCAGATAGCCATCTACTGTTTTAGTTTTCACTTATAAATACTTTTGCGAGTGGTCTCAGACCACTGCCTTGTTTGACCAGCTCTGATTTGTTTTTCTCAAGTTGCTGAAGCCCCTGTACATGTTCAGGTAGATCTGTAGTGATGCAAATAACACAAGCTAGGCTACTTTACACTCACTGAACAGTGATATATTTGTTTGTCCAAGGTGTGGAATGGACCAATCCAGACATCCTTGACAACTATGTAAGTATTGGATAATGACAACACCTGGTATAATATATGGAAATAATATTATTTATTCATAACTGTTCCTTCAAATTGTTCAATGCTGGATGGTGGCTTGGGATGTCTAGAGGAAGTAATAGGTTGATAGGTGCAGATAGTATTATTATTGCTCATCATATGTACTAGAAAATTATGTAAATTGCCAGCAGTAACTTTAAAATTACAATACTTTAAAATATGCCTCATAAATTACCATCAGATGATAATTTTCTTAAAAATTCTATTATTTAGAAGGAAGAATTTAAAAATACTAACTAAAGGCTATGCTGCACACTTGCTTCTGGAGGGATACTCTTCCTCGGGACAGATCCTCTGCAGGGAAGGCAACATTTTGCAATCTCCAATTCAGGTCTAAGAAATATTCAAATAAATGAATGAATTGATAATTTCCAGAAGATTACTTCCCAGGTGGGGATTGTTACTTTTGAACTTTCAATTCACTTTCTATATATTCCCTCACTCATTCACGTATCCTCTTTTTCTAACTAACGAAATAAAAATACTTATAAATAGCGCATTGTAACCATAAGATGTTCTAATGCTCTTTACAGTGTAAAATCAGTTGAAGGCTTTCCTAAATAAAAAAAAAATAAATAAAAGTAATCTTTTCGCCGGTGAGGCATGAGGGCTGGTTCTGACTAGAGATGGAATCGGATGTGGAGTCAGAATTGGAAGTGTAAGGGACCTTCTGTTCCATTGTGTATTCAAAAAATGGAGACAGAACCGCAATCTTAATTCAAGGGAATCGGAATTGCAAGGATCAGACTTTTTCTTTTTCTTTATGATTTCGTCGCTTGCGATCAATCGGAATTTGAAGCGCAAACAGAAGAATCAGCCAATCACAATAGCTCATTCCCAATCCCTTTACTCAAGATTTAGAGTTGGAAAACATGTATGGTTGCCTTCCACCATTTTGGACGAAAACGAGGCCTCTGCTCTGGTTCTGTCATATTGATTCACACTAGGTCAGAAAATGTTTCTGATTCCGACTCTGATTCCGAATCTGCTTCTGTCACAATTCTGTTGCTAGTGTGAACCAGACCTGAGGCTGTACTCTATATAAGCATGACTAAAACATGCAACAGTATATCAAGGGCCAGAATAAAATTTGAAATAAATATGTTCACTTGAAAGATTGTGATCAAATGTGGCTTTTGTCATTAAAACAGTAGCTGACATGCACAGGGCTTAGGAATTAGTTTAAATTAACAAGTTATTATTATAAGTTTCAATGATAAATAAATGAAATTATATAAAAAAACAAAATTTTATAAAAATCAATTATTGTATTGTATAATGAAATATTATATAAAACTTGTCAATTTTAAACAATGTAGGTTGAATTAAAACTTAAATCACATTCAATACATTAACAGTGTTCAGAAGGTAGCTGGGATATAAACTCAAATGATGATGATCCAATGCCTAGAGCAGATGAAGCTGGTTTAAACCATCATGGAACAAGGTACCTATTAACAATTCTCAACTTAAACCCAGTTAAAGAGAAGACATAAAAATATTATTATTAAAATGATCTGGAAAGAAATATAAGTATTCCTTAATTTTTGAAATAATCACTTTGAATTCATAGCTGAACAATTTTTATGGTGTGTAAAAATGTACAGCGTGTACCATAAAAGTTTAGATTTTTTTAATTATTGGATTCATTTTGATTGAATTAGGTGTGCTGGTGAAATTGCCGCTGTGCCTAACACGTACTGTGCAGTGGGAGTGGCTTATGGTGCAAAAGTATCAGGTATTAAATAATTTTATAATCAATTAATAATAATTATTAATAATTAATTATTATGATTTTTCTATCCCTAGGTTTCTATCACTAGGTTTCTATCACCAGGTGAAACATTGACAATAAAATAATTAATTTTACAAATGAAAAGGACCATAATTTATCATTTGTCAAATAGTTACACAATTAATGATGAAATCTCATTTTATTTAGGGATTATGTTTTTATTTAGTAATTTTTGTATGCAAATCTTTTTCTTAGGGGTGCGAATCTTAGATGGGCCTATGACAGACAGTCTTGAGGCCATGGCATTCAACAGTAAGATGCACATCAATGATATATACAGCTGCAGGTCAGTATCATTGCAATGCGTCTTTGACTTAAAGTGTTATTACTAGTAGTAATCAAAGATTAGGGGGCGCATTCGATGATCTTGATCCCAGGTTCTCTCTCCTTAGTGATGTCATCAACCCCTGCAAAAAAATCTGCAGGGAATGCCAGATATGCATCCCAAGATCCATCCATTCATTCAAGCAATCAACATTGTCTCATACAATCTTGACTCCAATCTGGGAGCGCGTTCTTCCTATGTTGAATGCAATTGATATAATTTTAGTATTGCTTCATGCATATATACACAGCAGCATGTCTGGGGAGGCCTGTCGGACTGCCATTCTTTATTTAATTCTTCTAAAAGTTAGTTTTATGTCCAGATGAAAGGAAGTTATTTAATACATTATACAAACCTGTGTACCAAGGACTCACTTTAAAGATAGAGGATAAATAAATTTGGAAGAAGCTTATTCACACAGATAAGGTTACATGCTCGTCAGCCAAGTTCCATATTAAATGTAAAAAAAAATGTTTGATGTTAGTAAAGTTGTTGAGCTTGTTTGCCTGTCAGTGCTAGCCAATATGGTCATGGTGCACTCAATTTGTCATCTGTACACAACAGATATCAGGCAATATTCTGCGCAATTTCACAGAATAACTGTTAATTATCAGCACTGGTTTATGACATTAAATTCTCTTGCCATTTTTCCTCAGCTGGGGACCTGATGACAATGGAAAGACTGTTGATGGGCCTCATCAGCTGGCACAGGTTTGTAAATTGTTTTTAAATATACCAGTAACTGTAACTTGAACATATTTTGATAGCTGTTGTTAATGTGGAGGTGAGGTGCATGGCGGGCTTTTGATCAGATAGGCGTTAGTGAAAGGCTAGGTTGATCTCTTCATTGCTGTGTTGTTTCCTTGGACAAGAACTTTGCAACCCATTGTCTCTCTTCACCCAGGTGTATATTTTAAAATAAGTACTGACAACATATTGATGGCAGTAACCCTACGATGGACTGGCATTCAATGGGGAGTAGCAATACTCCTAGTCGCTGTACTTTGTGTGGTCACAAAGGAAGACTGAGACTTGCTCACATGCTAACGTCTTGTGAGGTGATATGTCAGTTCTTGTTCAGTGTAGTTGTTGTTTAGCCACCCTGTCTTTCACGGTTCCTGTACTCTTCCTGTCGGGTTCACCTCGCCGTCAGGGATTAGGCACGCATTAAGTTTTTATTTACGTCAGTTAACTTGTGACCATGCATTACGTAAGTTTTGAATAAACTTAATGTTAAGTACTGAAATCAGGGTAAGCTTCAGTCATGTGCTTAACCTTTGACATGCACAGTGCAGGTAAGAATTAAGCGATCCAAAACATACGCATATAACATGTCTGCTGAGAACATCCTAGCCTTTAATTGCTGGTATAAATAAAGCATTGAACATCCTGGTCTTTATTCTGGCCTTTCATTGTATTTTGATAGCCAGCATTGTTTGTAATTTGTTTTACCCACAGGCTGCCCTTGCTCATGGCGTGCTCGCTGGACGGAAGGGATATGGTAGTATTTTTGTTGTTGCATCTGGCAATGGAGGACATTTCAAAGATAACTGCAACTTTGATGGATATGCAAACTCCATTTACACAGTGACCATAGGTTAGTAAGAACGTGGAAGGTACAGGGGCCAACAAATTTGAAACATGTTTAATTAGTCAGGGTTCGTACAGGTCATGGAAAAACTGGAAAGTCATGTAATTTTGTAATTTCATTTTCAGGCCTGGAAAGTCGTGGATTTTGAATGTGGGTCATGGAAAGTCATTGAAAATTATATTTCTGGTGACAAATCACTAAGAAAGCATTTTTTTAGGGAATAAAAAGGATGAAGATGAACAATTAAAAAAACACAAAAAGGAACCAAGAAAAAGATTTTCACTCTGTAGAAAGAAACACTACGCATTTTGACACTGTGAAATGTGACCACTTTATCATCATGGAAAACTTGAAAAGGGCATGTAATCGTGTTAATTGGACTGATTTCTTTTGTAGGTGCTGTAGATGAGTTAGGGGACATGCCATATTATGCGGAACATTGTGCTGCCATGCTAGCTGTTACATACAGCAGTGGACAAGGAATGCAGAGAAACATTGTAAGCAAGCAGTTATTTAGTGAAAGTATTTTCATAGAGTTGTATAGGATGTGTTTGTTTGGGGAAAGAGGGATCCGGATTTCTTGGATTTCTTGCCAGTTATAAAAAAAATACCTCCTCCAGGAGATCCAAGAATGGAATTGTTACTATGACAACTACACACCCAAGCCGTCCCAGTGAGCTCAGTTGGTAGAGCACTTGACTGCCGAGCGGGAAGTTTGTGATCACCCACAATGCCAGCGTGTGGTCGGCTTGGCGCTTGATTCCCAAAAAGGCTTCTGAGTGAATGAGACCACGTCCCTGCTAGAAGTCAGTAAATTCTTGTCTCCAGGAGACAACAAATTACCTCCAATGCTTTAAATATATATTGGCAACACGACCCGTCTTTTGAATTTTGTGCAGAAACGAATAAAAAAGATATTTTTCAATCCCTGCTCATGGTGGACAAAGTAATGTAAGATAAAATTGATCTGTTTTCGGTTACTTTATTTTTTAAACAACACAAGCGGGCGAAAACGCTCCAGGAAAAACATGCACACTCATAAAATTTGATTTACACTAGGACTACTTAGAAATCTGACATTGTAACCCAAAAGCTTTCAAACTTAATTTAACCTTTTTAGTTGGCGCCATTGTACGCGTGTAGCCGCCAAGAGGAGCGTAGATCGGGAAAATGAATGGCGCGAGTCGCACAAAAATAATTCCCAGAAAAACTAAGAATAGTCTGGACATGTACCCTCGCACGGACAGTACGAATTTTTGGTGTGGAAAGTTACTGTACGGTAAATAAATCAAGTAGGAGATCAATAAATGTTTAAGCAAAACACAACACCACCGTGCCTCCACTAGTCCATTCAATGTGACATTGTGCACTCAATGTACCATTATTTTTTAATATATTAATGTTGTCAATGACGTTGTTTATCTAGGTGACAACTGATTGGCGTCTTGGGACTGGTACAGGCTGCACAGACAAACACACTGGAACTTCAGCGGCAGCGCCATTAGCTGCTGGAATGATCGCTCTTATGTTACAGGCCAGGTAGGAAATCATGAATCCTCTACTGCAAAGCTGTTAGAACGTTACTGGTCTATATCTTTAACAGCGACGAGAATGAACTCTTACATACACACATCAAGTCCTAAATTGTTTGCCATAGCAAAGATCATTTTTCGTTTCTTCTTCAGACCTTGTCTTTCCTGGAGAGATGTTCAACACATCATCGCTATATCTTCCGTCAAGGTATGCATCAAATTTCTCCTTGTAATATCAGTGCTTATTCAACCTCTGAGCTCATGAGAATTAAGGATATGATCACCCAAGGTGAATTTTCTTGGCATTTAAATAACTTCTCCCCAGTACTTTTCTAAAAAATTAAGGGGACAAGATAGGAGAATTTGTTCTTTGATATTAGAGGTTACAGGGATTAAAATGTGTGTGGCTCTTGTCTTTGTGCCCCCTTCAATGAGGAAGGTTCAAAATTTATATCAACTAATGTCATGCTTTATTACATCCATTTTGAAATCACTGGTGATCCTTGCAATCTGATTGGCTCTCAACAGTGCGATTTATTCCCAAATTGCACCATTCTAAATCGCATCCTTTCTTTTGCCCATCAAAATGGAAATGAAGTAACAAAAATAGAATATTCATATTGACAATGATACTCTGTGATTTCAAAATAGGTGTAATAAAGTGGTAATTGAACTTTATGTCGTGCAATTTTGGTCTGAAATCATACTTGTGATTTCAAAATCAAACTCGCGCTGCGCGCTCGTTCGATTTTGAAATCACGCGTATGATTTCAGACCAAATTGCACTCCACTCAGTTCAATTACTATTATAAATGACATGCTTTAAATGACTCACCTTTTTTTCAGCATAACGTCGATGATGACGATTACTTTACCAACGGAGCTGGATATCACCACAGTCATAAGTATGGATTTGGACTGCTGGACTCATGGCGACTGGTGAACACGGCTAAGGTAACTGTCCCGCGAAACTTGCGTCCACTTTGAGCGAAAGTAAGAGAGTTTTAGCAACGACGACGGCAACGGTAGCAAAAACATCACTATTAAAATGAATTCGCGATTTTCTAAAATTTCGTTGCGTTTATTCCAAGTCGTTCTAAATGTCAAATACAAGTGAAATTTTCTTTGAGTTGAATTCTTGGAGACCGCACCCAAGTTTAGAAAGAGAAAGAAAAATTCGTCGTCCTGTGTTTACGTCCTCCATAAAACGTTCCATCAGCAAATTTTACGTCCTAGTCATGCATTGACGGCAAAGAAATGTAACGAAAAGTGTAATGCACGTGCAGAGTTGTTGTTTTGGTTATTAAGACCTATTAAGCCTATTGCTTTTTTGACGTTCTCTTTGCCTTCGCCGTCGTCGTTGCTAAAGCTCCCTGTAAACTAGTTATCAATCAAAGCAATGCTCCTTCTTTTCTCGTCGAGTGAAGTTCCCAGTAGATCACGGCGGATGTTTTTATTCTTTGTTGTTTGATGTTTTGTTTCTGTAGGCTTGGGAAGCAGTTCCTTGGATGACATCCTGGGCAACACCTGTTCTTCATGTTGAGAAACAAATTCCACTCTCAAGCAATCAACTTATAGAAAAATATTACGGTATGTTACTTGCAAACGTCTCTGTTAGCGTGCACCGCAGGCGGAATAAATCGCCATGGTTATTACTGGCGATTAATTCCGTCTGTAATGCAGGCTACTTCTCTGTTAGCCATTAACGTTCTAGCCTGCGAATACAACCACCCCGGGAGCAGTGAGGGGCGGCTGTATTCGCAGACCAGTTAAGGTTTGTTCACACTGGCGGCAGAATCAGAGGCGTAGTCGGAATCGGAAGCGAAAGGAACCTTCGTTCCAGTGAGAATCAAACAACGGAGACAGAATCGGATTCCTTCGCTAGTGATCTAGTGCGAACTGGTTGATCGGCATGGGAAGTGCAAGCAGATGAATCAACCAATCGCATAGCTCATTTCAATTCCTTTACACGAGATATGGAACGGAAAACGTCAGCCTTCCGGCATTTTGAACGAAAGCGAGGCTTCCGTTTCTGCTTCCATCGTATCGATTCACACTAGGTTACAAGATTCTTCTGATTCCGACTCCAATTCCGATTCCGCTTCCGTCGCTAGTGTGAACCAAGCCTTACGGCCATGTGGACTAATTGGCCTTTGTGCTAACTTGCCCTTTTAAGTTACTTTCTTTTGTTTCTTTGCAGTTTCTAAAGACAAAGTCACAGAAGTGATTACGCTGGAACACGTGACTGTTACTGTAAGGGAATCACTTTTTCTTTACGTTTTTCACCAGAGCCCAGTTGCTCGAAGCATGGTTAGCGCTAACCCGGGTTAAGTGCCATGACAACCTATAGGTTTTAATACCTCTTAACCAATGGTTAGCGCTAACCATGCTTCGAGCAACTCGGCCCTGGCTGTGTATTTAATAGTTTAAGAAAAACTACAACAGTTTTGATTTTTAAAGACATGTTTAGACATTTCTTCTGTCATCTTCAGTTTTAAATCGTAAAGTACAATGTTGAATTTAAAATAAGGACATAGAAATTCTAATAAAGAGAGTTTTTAATTTATTTGTTACAAGTTTCAGTAAAACCTCTTTGTGGTCACACATTGTCACGTATTCTTTAATTATTCTGTTACAATTTTTTTTTCTCATTAGTATTTGTGTGTATGTATTATAAATTCAACGTTGTATTTTAAGATTAAAAACTGAAGATAACAGAAGAGCTGTCGAAACATGTCTTTCAAAATCAAAACTGTTGTAGTTTTTCTTAGACTTTAACAAGCTTGCTGCTATCCAGACTGTTTATTTACATAAATGTTACAGCCTGATTACTTTAGAAGTGCAACACGTACTCTGTAGAGTTAAGGTCCGTTTAAACGGTTTCAACATTTGACCAACGTTCGTTCAACAAAAGTTGAACGGATGTTGGGCAAATGTTGGATGAGCGGAGTGTTCAAACGATTTCAACGCCATTCAATATTTTCAAGAACAAAGGAAATTTTGAATCGATGTTGAATGAAAGTTTAAACCAATCTAAATTTGATTCACAACACACTTTCAACAAGCTTTCAACATTTTTTTTTTGCACTTTCAACAATGTTGAACGACCTGTTCAAACGCCCCAACATTTGGTTCAACAACTGTGTTGAGCGCAAGTTGAAGCAAATGTTGAAACCGTTTTAACGGGCCTTTACGTTACAGAGTTATTTTGATAGACTGACAGAAAGTAGTTGATGATGTTTTTGTGTAAACCAGTTCGGTCTCAAAATAGTTGGCCTTCAACAAGTGGGAACTTCCTCGTTTCCGGTTGTAGTAACAATTGTTCTTTGTTTCCTCCACTGACCGTTTTACACTTTTTTCCGTTGTCTTTTAAAGGTGAACCTACAGCACCGTTACCGTGGTAACTTGATGGTTAGTCTAGTATCTGCTGAGGGAACAACATCGAAATTGGCCACAGCCAGACAGCACGACAGGTACAAGAATATTCCAGCTTTTTTGATTTATGGGGAACAGGGACTAATGAGATGGTCTCCAAAAATGTAAAAATATCGTATGTCATGAGTTTGGTCGGTTTGGCACAACGAAACAGGGACGAAGAACAAAATGTACGAGGGGAGTGTGAATATGGACCGATGAACTCGCCTCGTATGAGCTCAGTAAAATGCTTGAGGAAAATGCGAATTAGTCTAGAAGTTAATTTTCCTACTTTAGTTACTAGGAAGCCTTGTAGTTGCGCGGTAATTTATTTATTTAATTATTTATTTTCGCAGATCCTCCGATGGTTTCGTGGACTGGACGTTTTCTACCGTGCGATGCTGGGGAGAAAAACCACAAGGAACTTGGCAGCTCATTGTCATTGACAATGGTATGAAAATCGAATCATTACTATCAACACCATGAACTTTCTGTCCCATGAACATAGTTTAATGGCCTCAGCTCCCTCGAGTCTTCTGTAGCTCAGCAGTAGAGCATCCGAACTAGTAATCGGAAGGTCTTAGGTTCGACTCCTGACAGGAGCACTCGGATTTCCTTTTTCCGAGTACTCGCCTCAAACCCCGTTTATTGTCTGACTTGCTTGTAATTTCCGTCATACTACTGGTTTGTTTGTTGTGCCAGTGTAATGTTAATTTGTCTCGTTGTTTCAGGGTTTGATGACAGCCGGGGTTACTTAAAAGATTGGAAGTTGACTTTCTATGGCTCGTCCATGACGCCTGAAAACATACAACGGAGGCACAGGTAAAATACAAGGACGTGCTCGGCCTGCCTTGTTTGTTGTTTTTGTTTCCTGGATGGATGAAAACCTTCCTTTTAGTAACTACGTCAAATTTCTAGCGACTGGGTTTTGTAGCTTCCAATTCAACCAATAGCCAGCCTCAGTAGTCTACCACAGCAACTTCGTTCCCAGGGTCTCTCCTCTTCACGTCGGAGGGAGCGTGACGAGTAGAGAGCCTGGGAACGAGGGTGCTGCTTCAGTACGTTTCAGGTTTGCCCCTTTTTCAATCTTCGTCATTTCAATCATTATTTTATGGTTTTCTTCTCTTCAAGCCATTATTTCGATGTATTTATGTGCAATTGGAGCGGCGATTAGACTTCCATCTTTTAATCAATGCTAGCCTGCGAGCAAGCTCTCTTGGGGGTGGGGGCAGGAGGGGGAAAGAGGAGAGAGCTTGCAATTGTCTCAGGAATTTGAATGCCGCCCCCAATACTCCCCGCGGCTCCCTGCTGTCCTAGCTGTCAGAATTTGGCCAATCAGCGCAAACCGGAAACAATAGCAAACGTAAACAAACATGTGAAAGGCACAATGTTATCAGATACACCTCGAAAGACGGGAATCCTTGCTGACAAAAACTATAGTTTCTCTGATGGAGTATGCCTACCGAGTGCCACAAAAATCAGAAAATTTAGTGAAGGATTTTACTTAATTGTGAGCACACTAAAAGCCGATTGACCAAAAGGTCGAGGTCATAAATGTCGTCCCAAGGGTCAAGCGAATCTTGCCGACTGCACTGCAGTGTCAACGCCACAAAACTACTGGACATAAAAAAAATGTCGAAAACTTGACACGGTCCGGCCAGGGAAAAAAGAAGCAGTGCAAGGAAATCGGAAGAATCTCAATTTTGCAGCCGGGTCTCCGAGAACGAGGACGCTATTCTCAATATCGACAATGTGGTTTCAGAACACTCAACTCGTGTGAAATTTGTGATGTTGTTAACGAGTAGAAATGCAGACGTGAGAGTGCCAGATCAAAAGGAAATCATTGCGCTTCTAAAGAACGTTGCCCTAAAAAACTGGTTGTTCGCTGTTAACGCCGTACCGAAACACTCGGAATTGAGTCAATATATTCAGAAAGCTTTAATTTGTGGCGTAAGCTGAAAGATGTTCATATTTTTATCGGCTGAACCAAACACCAAACAAAAGTTTAAATTTGGCCGACCTTGACTCTCCATCTGAAATATCGGCAATCGAAGCGGCAGGCATCCCCATTCTTCTTGTTTCTTCGATCAAGTAGTCGATAATGAAACTTTGCAATGGGCAAAAAACTAACATTGTTTGATGCAAAAGGTTGAAATATCAAACTTGTCCCAAATCTCGTAGGCAAAACTGCAAGAACATCGCTACTTTGAAGTAAAGCATTGGCAGCTTGACTTTGTTCGGGTTTTTATTCCAGAGAAAACCTAAGTTATTTAGAGAAATTCTCGCAGCCCTCACAAATCGAAACTTGTGTTGTCAACACGACCCACGCGAAGAGCAATGACGTAAGCACCAAATTCAATATCCACCAATCAGCATTTTGCGTTGAAAAATTCAACGCAGAAATGAAAATTCCTGAGACATCGTTGCAAGCTCTCTCCTCTTTCCCCCTCCCGCCCCCCACCCCCAAGAGAGCTTGCTCGCAGGCTAAATCAATGCTTATTTTCGTTTCCAGATTGGTCGAAGAAGCCGCAAGTGGCAAGTACCTTCACAGTAATGACACCCCACCCTGTCCCCCCAGGCCCCCACTCTACACCCCTCAGGACGTGGTGTCCGAGAGGACACTCAAGGTTTGTATAATTGCATCATTTCTCAAAGAAACTGAAAAATTGTCCAAAAAATGGGGGGGGGGGGGGGGGGGGCATTTGCACCTTGTGTAATGGTGTGTTTTCTGTTAGACTTGCGTTTAACAATGTCTTCCACTGTCTGTAGCGTTAGTGGCTGACTTTCACTGTCAGGTAACTTTTGCGTGCGTAACAACGTTCATTAATTAAATAGGCTTTAAACGGTGTGTAGATGTTCTAGAGCGCGGCTTTGCGGGATTTCCGTATATTCCAGAAATTATGCAGCATAAAATTTACGTTGGCGCGTCAAATGGGCGCACAAAATTGTGCCCAAGGAAAAGTACTTATTTTCTGAATTAAAGTATTCGAAAACATCACTGACGATAAGATTGATATGACCGCCGCTCTATACTTCTGAAATAATAGCCTTTTACTGTCTTAATTGCCTTTCTCTTCTTCGTTTATTTCTGTGTTCGTTTTCTGCACTTCCTTGAGCTGCTTCTGAATAGACTGTACAAAGAAGTTCAAATATATTTTGGGGGGCTCCTTTTCTTGGGCCTCCTGAAATTAAAGAAGGGGGCCCACTGAGCTTTCATTGCCCAATTTATAGAATAAAACCCTGTGTACATAGTCGTGTGAACGGCTTTTGTAAAGATCAAATGATGAAGGGTTTTCAATTGAGTGTCGCAAGAGCAAAACCAGAATATTCGCTCCGGCCGATCACAAGAGATGCAAACAACACAACGAGCCAATCAGAACTCGAAAGAAATACACGTGACCTGACGGCAAGCGTGGATGAACGTGTGCAAGCAAGGCACGATTGGTTTGGGTTTAGGCTGGATTACCAGCCGCTGTTCGGGAAATGAGCCCACTCTCACCCCCGAAGAACGGGAGAGGAAAGCCGGAACCGAGGGAACGGCAGAAATCGAGCCTAACCCAAAGCAAACGCGAACCCATAACGTGCTTCATTAGGAGCAATGTTGCAGCGTGTGTTCACATTGTTAGAACAATATTGCGCGCAATGCTGTGTGAGCGTGTCAGGAAGCAAACAATCTGCCATGTTTGTGGTTTTAGGTGCTGCTGCTGTTCGGAGGCTTTTGTTTCCTTGTGTCCATCTACTACTCCGTTGACGTCATGTTCGATAACGAGGTTAGTGAAGAGAAAAACCTCGATCCCACAAACGCAGAGCCGCAAGAGGGGACCCCTCTGTTATCAAACAAGCTGGCAGAAGAGGATCAGATAAGGCTCAGGTTTGCTTGAAATACAATTTTTTGCCCAAGTTTAAGTGTTTTCAGGTGTGTCTGCAGAACGTTTTCAATACAGGGGAAGGCATCCGAATAAAAATTTGATTCCGGGGGCCTACCGAGTAGAAATTATTTTGGATGGATTGAATTCCACCCGCCCTCTCCTCCCTTTAAAACATAAACCGTCTCCTAGGCTCACATGATAGAATATATGATAAGACAGCATTCCGCATAGGGGCGAAACGCCGGGATTTCCTCGTTGTTTGACGACTGTTATTGTTTTGATGTAAAGTATATGAAATAATTCATATATGTTCATATATGTTATTGTTTTATGTTTTATGTTAATGTTCATATATGTTATTGTTTTGTTAAAAAAGTAAGACGGATCAAATTTTTAGGAGTGACCCGGTGGGATTTACGCGGTTTAACTGGTACGATTAGTTTTGTCCAGATATGAAGTACGAATGAAAATCAATTAGTTACAGTAAAAAATTGAAGCGTCGTACTCAGTAACCCGAATTACTGGGAAAAAATTTTCCAGTTCTACTAACAGGCTTTGTTAATTAAATGATGACGATGATGTTTATTTATACCACGCAAATCCAACAGTGTTTTCAAATGCGTCTAACAATGTTGGTGATAATTTCAATGGTAAAGTAACAAATTCAATACAATCCACAGTTCATCCAGATCTGATCTTAATACAAGAGACCGAAAATATGCAAATTTATTTCATAGACTGGGGCATAACAATTTCTTTCGTTTTTTCAGCCACATCTTAGAAAGAGGTGCTAAGAAAGGAACTGCGCATGACAATCGATCGAAAGATACTGCTCATTTAGGTCCGAGCAAACACCTTCCTTCCCCTGTAGACGAGAGACGGCGCGTTGAAGAGTTCGAGAGAAGGCTTCGCTTTGCCATGGAACAAAGTTTATATTTACAAGCACAGCATTTGAGTGCGCTGGACAAGTTTGAGAAAGATCTTACCAAAGCTAAAGAGGAAAGTTTGCTATCACAAGTTCTCCATCAAAGTCGCCTGGTAGCGCCCGCGAGCGAGAAGAGTAGGAAACCGCTGAAAGGAATTTTAAAGAAAGCTAGAGGGTAGGTGTTAGGTTACTAGTGATTTTTCTTTTTTGTTTTGTTTTGTTTTGTTTTGTTGTTTGTTTGCTTTGCTTTTAATATTATTTACATAAAAACAACAGCAATGGGATACATCAACGATGAAAAAGAGATAAAAAAAGAAAAAATAATAATAATAATAATAACAATAAGCAGATATAAGCAAACAAGAAAAGACTATTTATATTTAGCATACCTCAGTGACCGACTATCGCGTAACGAGCAATCTGATTGGCTACACAGGTGCCGTCTATCGATCGATAGACGGCAGTTTGTCAGAGCGCGCGCGATTCAGCATGCATCTTTGCACAAATATGTCAAAATTAATGAAATAAAAATATTTTTTGCTTGATAGATCGATCACTGAGGTATGCTAAAACAATTAGACGTCTCGCTCTCGGTTTCTATCGCCTTTGATAGTTGGCTCGGGGCTTCGCCCCTCGCCAACTATCAGCCGATAGAAACCTCGAGCTCGCCGTCTAATTGTTAAGTGGTTTCCTAGTTTCCTGACCATGTACCGCAAGGGCCCGGTGGAGCGAAAATTGATAAACACTATGATTAAAACTTAATGAAGGTGTTTCTATTGCTTCACATCATGACACCAGTTTGTAAATTTGTCCAATCAAAACTAAAGGACAAGCAAACAAACAAACAGACTCTCTTTTGCTCGAAAATCCACGGGTAAGAACGCAAAAAAACTACGCGAGCACATATTCTGGGGGCGAGTCGCGCGCCCGAGCGACGAAGCCGCGAAGTCTTGCTCGGTTTTTTGCGTTCTTTCCCGCGGATTCTACAGCAAAAGAGAGACAGCTCGCAGTTTAACAAATACGTATAAAGTGCAAGCGTAAGCATGGCAACAACGCAAGCACAAACCACACAAGGAAAACGAACAGTCTCGTTCTTCTCGTTTCGCCTTCACTCGGAATTACAACAAAAAAAGTGTTCGCAGAGCAGCGAATATGGACCTTCAGGTTAAAGTACGAGTACGACTTTCAATTTTCAAATCATTCGCATCCCCAGAATTTTCGCTTCTTCCCATTGCTTACCAGTAGAGAAGAAAACCCTAAAAACAAGATTGATGTGACAAGCGGTTACCTAAACTACGCAAACTAGATTTGAAAAGTCATACTCGTACTTAATCTCGTAATCGTAGTACGAGGATAATGGTGGAAGCTGATGTCCTTCAGCATTTTAAGTCTAAACTAAAATTGTACCTTGATGTTTGATCAAGGATCTTAGTTTTTTTTTTTTCAGGGAGTTTTTACATAAGGTTAACCTCGCTACTTTCTTTTCAAGACGCCTTCTTCCCATTTTCTTAATGTGTAAATATGGTCCTGTTAAATCTGCATCTTGAATAGAGCATGAATGTTATATTGCGTTACGCTACGTTACGTTGCATTACGTTACGTTATGTCAGATCTGAAAGTCCTTATTATTTACAAACGTGCGGTGAACTGTACCTTCCTCCTCCTCTCCCTCCCCTTCCTCCCGTTTCGCTCGCCAACCTGAACAGAGAGCCTGACAGTGTCTTTCTCTTCTTTTCTCAGTCGGAGCTCAAGATAGCCGTTGCCAAGCCTTTGTGAAGCTTTTTAAATCACGCAAGAAACCCTTAAACAGCGCCTTGCAGTCAAACTGTCAATCAAAAAATTCATCGTCAGCCAGAGGAGTGGAGTGCGTTATATTTTGCCACGGCATTTTGGTTACTGTACGTAAGGGTTCGCACCTTACGTTGACCGATATTCAATAAACAATGATGTTATATAGCGGAAAGAAGTCAAAGAAAATGAAACGATGTGGATATTTTCATGTAACGGTCATATTATGATGCTACAAATCTCAGTCATAATTGAAATATCCAGCGCTAAATCGTCTTTTATTAGTTCGTTTTTGTTTTTTTTTTTTCATTTGTAATTTTTGTTGAAATATTTATTCAAAAAGCCGTGCCATTCTATCCTGTGTAGTTACCGTGTGTTTGGTCGAAAATACGCACTGGCAATTCGGCCACAAAATTGTTTCAGGGCGAGGTGCATTAATTGTGCTTTCATAGTCTTTTAGACTTATTCGATTTATTCTAATACATGTAATTATTTTGCGCGCTCAAAGTTGCACCCCGTCAATAAGCCTTACCTTAGTTCAGCTAAGTTTTTATAAAACTTACCGTTTTGTTGCCGCAGCAAGAAAATCATTATTATTATTATTCATTTATTTATTTTTACAAAAATTGGAAGTATTATAGTATTACCTATAACCACATAGCTTTCAAAAGAAGGATTTATCAAGGATAAAGTAAACATGATCCTTCAGAAATAATTGAACTCCTTGATATGCTCTATTTCCCGGTGGATCAGTAGCCGCTTTCCAGTGTAAATCTCGAAGTGTGGCCAGAAGAAGTTTATTGTTACGAGTTCTACAAAAATATACAATTAGAAATAAAACACTGCACTACCCAAGGTCCTAAGTGTATTTTAACGAGAGGCGTTGTCAGGGAAGTTTGGGTTCTAGCTATTCCTACCCCGCAATAGACCATTAGGCTGATTTAGCAACAGAACGGTAACATCAGTTGACAACGGCGCGCGCATCAAGAATACCCATTTATAGTCAAAAAAGACTCGCGTCCAGACTTTTCCGCGCGCTCTTGCGTCTTCAAATGACGTTCCCGTTCTGTTGCTAAATCAGCCTATTAATCATCACTCGGCGGCCATGTCTAGTCGCACGGCAAGCCTGGCCAGACGAGAATTCAGTGCGAGGATTGCCGTGCCAAAAAAAGCTTTTTATTATCCTGAGACAACATGACCGCCTAGTGAGAATGCAGGCGTTTTCCGGCGGCGCGCGAATGCCAGAATCGCGGTTAGTCGTAGCCGCCATGTTGGATTTTCAAACTCCATCGCATTCTCGTCCCCAGAGCCTCCTGTCCCTCTTAGCTGGCGGGGAGGGCGGCTCTGGGGACGAGGAATGACTCCATCGTACTTCTTCTCTCCCCAATCTTACTCTGCTTTCAACATCCAAGATGGCGGCTACACAGTACGCCTGCATTGCAGACTAAGCAAAGGGTTATAGACTATACATTATATATTTAGACGCTTTTGCAGGCAGACAAGCACCGTACTTTCGCTATCGTCAAGAACGCTGGACCCTTGAATTTTTTTCTTTGCTGAATTAACTGAATGCCAACTTATAAAACCCTTTTCACATAATTTTTAGTTTATTGATTCACGTGAACGGCAGGTATTGCTGATATCGCGATGAGTGCGATATCGGTTTTTCAAGGGAAATTTAACGTAGAATTCACGAGTCAGGTGGTGAGTCTTCATTGAATTGTATAGCTGTTTACTCTGAATAAAACTGTATAAATATTTGGCTCTTCAAAACAAAGGAAATTAATTTTTAATTTTACCCTTGACCGTAATGGAAAAAAATTAACCGTTAGCCTAAAACAAAGCCAAATCTTAAAGCCGTTAACAGGAAAAAGCCACCTTTATCAGTGCCGCGTCATCAGAATGGAATTTAACGCTGGTTGCTGAAACGTCCCTTGCAGGGGAAACGTATTTGGCGTCATGAAAGTGTGTCTGTTTTCTTCAGCTTATCCCTAAACGGAATAATAAAATTTAAAAGGCCAGAGCCTTGCTCTTGCTACAGTCAGTCTACGTCACGCGTGACCAGTATTTCCGAGAATGAAATGAACATTCGAATTCCTCTTTGTATAATCGTCCTAGCATTTGGATGGAATATTGAACATTTATCTGGAAATCTTTCAGGAAAAAAAATACGCATTAACTGAAACAAAAAAGGAAAAAAATTCAAAATACTTGGAGACAATTGTTATTCTTGAAATACTTAATGCTGTAATGTAAAGAAAAATTCATGGCTTTATACTGTCAATAAACTAGGGAAATTTCCACGGAACTTTGAAATTAAATCTCGTTGGCGATGTTCAAAACTGACATAAAAATTTCAAAACTCCGTTCAAATTTCAAAAATACTGGTCACGCGTGAAGTGGATTGACTGTAAAAATGTTTCTATTGAATATATATATCTTACATGCTAAAACCTGTGACCCGTCTAAGCAATGTATTTTTCAGCCAGCCCACTGCTGCGTTAACCGCGATGGGACGATACCAGTTTTACAAATCAATCCGATGCGAGTACGTTGTTTAGGGATATTTTAATATGAGTAAGCTTCTGGGCTATGATATTCCGTTTTCGTAAAGTATTGGCAGCACATATATTAAAATTGGTGTTGGGGAAGAAATCAGTAAAATAATTGGCATTGAGAAAATACTTTCCTTGAGTTCAGTATAATTAATATTGAGTTATTACGTGGGCAGTATCGAAAGGTATATCTCTTGAGTAACGATACTTTTCAAGACGATTTCAAATATTTGGTATCGATTTTGACCAGACTGAAGTCCCGCTCCAGCTGGTTACCTTAACATTAATGATTTTATAAAAATCTATTTTTATATAAATATTCAACTCTACAGAATTCGCGTCACGTTTGCAAACAGCTAGACCAAAGTCCCTTTCTAGCTTGAAAACAGCGCTTGCGTGAATACAAATATATATCTTGTTGAAATTACGTTAACTTAAGGACGGTGCCTACTAATACAGAGGTATTTTTGCACAATTTATGAATATGCGGGAGAAGCAGATCTTAGCAAGGGCTAGTGGAACCCAAAAAGAAAATTGGGAGTAACCATGCATTTTTTTCGAGATAATCGAGCAAAAATAGTTTTAGAAAGTGTTAAAATGCAAAGCAGTGTATGGCATTTTTTCCTGAATTAAAGCTTTATTATCTCTGAAAAATGCACTGTTACCCCCAATTTTCTTTTTGGATACCAACAGCACTTGCTCAGTTCTGCTCTCTCCGCATAGTTTTAAACTGCGCAAAAATATTCCTGTATTAGTAGGCACCACCCATAGGGAACCCGAATATCTTGAGATGCGCAGAACGTATGCCCAGAAACAAAAGTGCAAAAGTAAGCACCGTCCTTAAACCTACAAGTACTGTATTTCTTGTAGTCTACAGATTATTACCAAAGCCCGTAATGTTACTGTGTAACACTTAATATAAATTAGACCCTGCTAAATTTAATCAGTTCGCTTCGTTCATTGTAGCAGTTTATTCAGTGTTCACGTTCTGTATGGTTGGCGATACCATCCTTGTTTTCAATCAGCTTTTCCTGAATCACCACAAGATTAAAATTCTCTGCAGCTTCTTTCTCCTCTATGCCAGCCAAAATCCTCTGTCCAGCGTACGTTATAAGACCAAAAAAGGAAAACCCCAGCACGATTATGGCAACGGACACGCCGATGAGCATGTTGTTCAGTGGCACGATGATCCACGCTGTTATGCATGCCACTGTATCGGTGATGTACACAAAGCTGGCAAGGACAAGGCGATGGAAATGAGTTCCAACTACTGAACCCAATGGAGCTCCTAAGACCACAATTGGCGCACACACTGCCAGAAATTCATACGCCTCGGTGCTGACCGCTTGCTGCATAACCTGGCGCCAGTAGTAGCCGACCATTGTGTTGCCTGCCATGAGGACGACAGAAGTGGGAGTGGCTGTCTTCTCTGTGACTCGAAAAAGCAAAGTGAGCACGCTGAAACTGCAGATGTCAAGACCGCTTCCAGAGATGGCCGAGAAAATGCCACCCACGAATCCAGTGACGAGAAGAACGAGCGCCTTCCACAACTTGAAATCGGGGACGGTCTTAAAGGTTCGGCGCTTGTGGTATCTGTTCAGCAAGAACAGAGCAAAGGCGAAGGAAAACCAAACGCACACGAAGCCCATTTTCTTTTGAGGGCCGTTCAAGTAAGGGTCGATGTACTCCAGACCAATGATCATTCCCAGGACTCCTCCAAGAGAGCAGAACACAATGGAATGGCCCTCAAGCTGCACGCGCATCCAAAATATGGCGAAAGCCGCTGCCGTCATGCCAACGGACTGAATCATCAGCGAGAAGTCACGTGCTACTACAGGATTGATAGAGAAGGCCAAGGTCATGACAGGAAAAGCAACTGATGCCCCGCCCTCACTTGTCATACCTGCGGAGTGAGAATAAATCTGTTTAAAACTGGCAAAAAACTTCAACCCATTCACTCATCCAATCACTCACTCAGCGGACTGCAACGCAGTCGGCTAAGAGCTTTTCCCACCGCCTCCCGTCTTATGCCATGCGACTGGTAATCGATCCTGTGGCTCAGTTGAATTAGTGTGGATCTCTTCTGGCAATGGAGGCTAGGCCTCTCAGATCACATTGGCAATGTATTGACGGAACATCAGCTTTGAAAAACCGATTATACGTTAGAAATACCTAGGGTGGAAAAGAGCATACTTCTTTGCTAGTTCGTCGTCTGTCTCTTAGAAGCAGAGCTGTTGTTTTTTATCCGCGGTGATAAAAGAAAAGGTAGCATATGTTAACTTCCGTTATGAAATAGCTTATAATATGAAATAGGAAATAGGTCACGCGCATGTCATGAAAAAGAGCTTGATACCGGTGACACTAATAGGAGTCGAACTCCTGTCCTTCCTTCAGTGTATGGTCAGATGTATTAATTCTTCCGAGCCACAGGATTATCCGTGCCGAAGATGATGGATCCTATTAAGTCTCATATTTTACGCACGACCTGCCCCCCCCCCCCCCCGGCCCCCCCGGGGGGATTAACGGGGTCAGGAATGTCGAAAGCTCTCATCTTGTGTGGTGATAAACAGAAAAACAATAAATCGTGAAGAACGTTACGTTTTGGTAAACACTGAAAAAAAAGGGCCGCGCGTTCCTTTTCTGGGAAAGGAGGGGAGGTGAGGGTAATTGCAGCCATATTTCCAGGGCTTTGTATCATGTAATTTACCACGTCAAACAAAAATAAGAGTTGGCTTTACAAAGGAGCGAGACACTTTCGTCGAAAGAGGTCTTTTAATAGTTTCACTGTTTAGGAAGAATATGGGCTGGTAAACTAACAGCAATGAGCCAATCAGATCGCGCGACTACTCATATCTACCGGGGTCGGTGCCGATGTGTTCCGGCCGGCCCAAAAATTTTCCTATTTCTGTTATACAAGAGTAGAACGTAAAAGAAAAGCTGTGAGGGAATCACTTTAATAAATCACAACAAGGATAAACAACCCAATAAGTCAATCAAAATTTGAAGTGAATTTGAGAAAATTGCAGGAAGAAGCTTAAAGCACTGGTCACGGCTGGGTTTGATTTGATTTCTGAGTGGTAATAAAGTGACTCGAGTTTTTTTGACCAACTACAGAACGCACGTAGTAAAGAAAAGCCACAACTGCATGTCGACACGAAACTACTTGCGACTCTGTTAAAAACCAATCTTAATGCTGCACGTTTTTGTGAACACTGAAAACATTCACTCTTCTGAATATCGTTTAATCTCGTGAATAAAACATTTACTCTTCTGAATCTCGTTTAATCTCGTGAATAAAACATTTACTCTTCTGAATCTCGTTTTCTCCGTGTGCGTTATGTTCCACTCTGCTAAGCATTGGCAGGTTGGTTATGCGTTCTCTTAAAATTCGTCTCCGTTGTAAAATCACCAAATTACATCCTTAAAACAACCTTAAAATTTACCTGCTATAACAGATCCAAACACCATGGTGATGGACATGAAGTATTTTTCGGGGAAATATTTCCAGAAGTTGTACTTGACAGCGCAACTCCACCAAACTGCTTGCACGAGAAAGAAAGGTATCGCCACACTGATGAGACGGCGATACTTCACCTGGATCCTCTTGTGCCAAGGAGAACTCTTTTCTGAACTTCTGGTTTGCTTGATGGTGAGGGTTTGCCCTAGAGACGAATTAAAATTTGTGGTGAGATTGTGATAAAAAAAAGGCACCCTAAGGGTACATGTTTATCTCGAAAATCACGCTGTTGTTTTATCCTTTAATAGGGCATGTGACTATTTATAATATCTAGAAGGTACTAAAAAGTCTTAATGAAATGAAAAGAAACCCGAAAAGAGGGGTTATTATTATTATTATTATTATTATTATTATTATTATTATTATTATTATTATTATTATTATTAGAGGAAAGGGGCCGGTCAAGACAGTTCTGCCGGACCCCTCTCTTACCGGTTAAACGTTTAAGCTTGTGTTGCAAATTAATGAACTCTTAATACGTTCGTTGAGTTGATCATGTTTATTTGTCAAATACTATGGTATTGTTTTCCTTTTTGTTTTGTTTTTCGGGACTCAGAGAGCTGGTCAAGACAAAATTTCACTTGCCGGGAAAAGGGCTCCGCTCCCTCTGGTTTAACTTTACCGCTTTCAGCACCAGCAACGACGTCAAGCTCTCCTGATGTAATACTTTTTTTATGAAACAGATGTTCTCTTCGCGGCATGCGAAGAAGGCAAATGGTGAGGCATACTCGGAAAAAGGAAATCCGAGTGCTCCTATCAGGAGTAGAACCTAATATCTTCCGGTTGCTAGTTCGGATGCTCTACCACTGAGCTACAGGAGACTCGTAAGAGCTAATGCCATTAAACTAGGTTCATGGGACAAACATCATCAAAAAAGCAGAAAGTGTACTGAACATGTCTCAAAAGTAGTATTTGGTCTCAAAATTTTTGAATTCTGATTGGTCCAGGCGAAATCACTATTGACACTCATTGAAAACCGCTCTACTCTTGTTATCATTACCATGTTTAAGCCCCCCTGTATAACATACTGGCTCACCTTCCAAGAAGTACTTTAGTAGCCATTGTTTTGGGCTTCGTTTTTGTGGTCTCACACCCTCTTCTGCTTGATCTTGAAAGTCCTATGGAATGACAATCCCGCAATAAAGCAATGAAATCTATCGTTATCGAATTTTCTTTGCAAGTATATTTGTCACCGTTGTTTTTTTATTTGGTTTGGTCGAGCACAGCAACTAGTATTAATCAAGTTTGTATTGCGAGCACAAAAGTGTCACCTAGTAGCGAGCTCTTTTTCTGTATTTTGCAAGTTTCAGCCGTTGGTTTTTAAGATCAGCGATCAAATTAAAGTCAAATGGATAGTTAAAGTTGCACGCGGCAATTTAGGAATTGGTGGGTCGAATGGGTCTGGACTTAGACCGATTTTCAGTTGAGTGTTGGAGGCAGTTCGTGTTTGCTTTAATTTTGCTTTTCTGTACCACGTTAAGGCTAACCAACGTTCACTAAATTACAATGAACGATTTGAAGACATCCACCCTGACGTATGTGTAAAGGTGAGAGAAAACATCAGCTAACGTTTTAGTGATTCGCCTGATTTGAGTGCCTGTTCATTGGTTATAATTTTCAACCCGAATTTCTCATACAAACTTTAAACAGCCCCGTTGGGATTCCTGTGGTTCAAATGTTCATCGCCTAACGGAATGTGCAGAAAGGCCTTTCTTTAGAATACGCAGCGGACGGTCACTACATATTTTGTGAGAATCTCAAGAAGAAGTCACACTTGATGAGCAAAGTTTCTGGGCCTAACTCTATGGAAAATCTTTGCGAAATGTCTTACTGGGCATGACGGCCAAAAACTTTCAAGCATAACGCAATTAAAAGTACTTAAACTGCAATCTTTAATAAGATAGCAATATTCAAGTTCATCATTAGGCGGATAACATCGGCAACATATATATAGTTTAAATTTTTATAACTGATTTATACGGAATGCAGAGGATTCAAACACGTACATTACACGTGGTAGTGTGGTTATTGTGGTCATTCGGCAAGATCTCGTCAGTCACGTTGCCTACTTGAACATCCTGGTCATCAGCTTCTTGGTTTGCCATGCCTTGTCACTAAAAAAAACCAAAAGGACCAACGTTAACACGATCGTAACAAAGGTGTGAAAGGTGGTAATTATTAATAACGATGTTAAGGCCTGAGTCGCTGCCGCCCGAAGACCCCATGCAACATGTCTTCAGATGTCTTTGCTGATACAGTATTGTGATCAGTCACGAGGCCATCTAATTCCCTCAATCTCGATCCTTTTAAGGCTTTCAACACGTTTCTTCTCTCACCAAAATATAAACGAAATTCACGTTAAAGGATAGTTAGCTTACATGTATTACCTGAATGCCGGAGACAAATTATGGCCATATCTTCCAAAACACCAATAAATTTTGCAAAAAATATTCAATTTTTAAATTTGTTCTCTTGAAACGTCGGGATAGCAATAGCTCATGTTGGCAAGTTAAAAGTTTAAGAAAAACGACAACAGTTTTGATTTTGAAAACGTGTTTCGACAGATATTCTGTCATCTTCATTTTTAAATTTTTAAGTCCAAAGTGCAAATGCTAATGAGAGAAAATTGTGATAGAATAGGTTGCTAAATATGAATACAGTATACATATAAAGGGAATTTTGAATTTACATAGTGCAACTGTTGGTTAACTTAGGTTGTTGCCAACGGCTTCTTCTTGTTGGAAGCACGATCTAAAATATTGAAACAATTAGGCGAACATAAGCTGTGGTATTTTTTAGACTTTGTGGCCGGAAAAATGATGGGTGTATGGTGACGCCGACGGAAGAGACATTGCAAGCCACACACAAAAAAAATGTATAGCGCAGCACACAACGGAGCCTGTCCAGCTTAATACACAAATAATTAAAGTTCCAAACGTTGCACTACTGCCGTGCCGAACTAAATTCAAGAATTTAATTCGACTTAAACACGGCAGTAGCACGACGTTTGAAACCGTTTAGTTGGGCACGTCTATTTAGCACGGCAGTAGCACGGCAGGCCCTGTCGTGCCGCACGGCAGCAGCGTGACTTGGTTTCAAACGGCGTACTATTGCTGTCCTGAACTAAATTCATAAATTGTTTTTATGTATTTTGCTCGTTCTACCTATTTCTGTATTTTAGAATTTGGCGCGACTGAATTAAATTCGACGTTTGAAACCACTGCTGAGACACTGCCACAAATTGATTTAAGTTCGGCACGGCAGTAGCACGACGTTTGGAACAGGCCTTATTCCACGGATGACACCCGTTTTCTTTCATTTCTTGGGGCTTTTGCTCTACTTTATCTCATTTTAAGTTGTATCCGGTCACTATTAGCTCAGTAGTATTCTCCTCCAGCTCTAATGCCAACAGGCCTTTTCTTTCACATATGCCGGCATTAAAAATCCTAGTCTTAAATATTCCTAAAGTGCTCCCGGCCATTCAGTTGCAAATTATAGATATCTATTTTGCGAAGCAAGCCTTTTCAAGAACGAACATTGTCGGGCGCCAAGTGCGTAACACATGTACGCACCTGCACCCTAGAAAACTTTCTAGGTGGCTAAGCTAAATAACAAAATTAAATAGTTTTCTTTTTTTCAAACTGAACGAGAAAGATCGCGACCCTTCTAGAAAAAGACTCGGAGGAAAGGGCGTGGGTTCGATCAATGGCGTATCTGTCGCGAAGGCGATGATCCAGGACACACGGTGAGATCTTACCAGTCAAAAGAAGGAAATCCAGGTAACGAATGCTCGTCTCAGTTTTTTGTCTTGTGGGCCGACGACTTTTGGTTTTCCTCACTTTTACTGACGCGAGTTTAATAGCGTCACGTTCACAGGAAATACTTTGCATTGTAATTGATTTTCTACAAGAAAGGACCTACATTTGTCCATCTCAAAAAAAAAAAACCCGTAGCTTTTCTTCAGCAAATGAATCTTCACATTTGTTTAATACATATTACGAAAACAGACTGAGCTTATTCACGGGCTCGTTTATGGCCAAAATTTATTGTTCGTTGCCTGCGTTGCCATAGATATCTTCGCGGTCCACCAAGAACTCGTCTTTGTAATATGCAAAACGAAGCGCCACAGACCTTTTGGCTCACTATTTTCTGTTCGAAAACCATCATTGCAGCTAGGAATGTTTAACGACAACGTTTGCGAATGTACTCTTTCAACCGTACTCAAATGTTGCTAGGTTCAAAGACATTCTTTGTCCTCGGTGGCATTTGAACCCACAATTTTTTTCTCGGTTCTTCCATTTGCTTCTGGCGGTAGCAAAGTCTTTTGTGTTCGGCGGACGTGACGATATTTTACGGGTGATTGTGTCACATACCGTAGGCGGCGGAGCAGGGGGTCACAGCCTCCCCCCCCCCCTCCCCAACGTTTTGGTGCCGAAAATATTGCTAGCGCAGCATAAAAATTGGCGAAATATACAATGCCGTGATCTTTTCACAAATCTTTTTACCAGCATCGCGCTTGGTAAAGTAATATGTTGTAAAACGTTTGATGCAGTGACTTTGTGAACTGCGCTACCCGAAGTACGTCAGGTTACAAATAAACGGACCATGTGCGAAGCTTTCAAGAAAACTCCTGTCACCAAAACACTGTTAGGAGAGGTACACAAACTCTTACTGATGTATTTGACGTTAACAGTGACATCTGCGACTTAAGAGCGCACATTTTCTGCCCTTAGACGACTCAAGAACTACTTAAGGAGCATCATAAAGCAGGACCGCCTGAACAGCTGTCTACTGATTCATTGTCACAAATCGATTGCGGACACACTAGAAAGTGTAAAGATTGCAAAGAGGTTTGCTTGTGCCAACGAACAACGCAACTAGGGCATTTTGGAAAATTTGAGTAGGGGTATGCGCATGGCTGGGTGAAAGATGAGCCCCCCAACGTTTCAAAACGCTCCGCTGTCTCAGTTTGAAATATGGAAACTACAAAAACCAAGCATTTTTACAGCTGAAATACGCCCCAAGCTTCCATTGGAAGACATCTGTATTTTGGATGCACTTAAGCGTGCAAAGACGCCATAAGTAATAGTATAGGCAGAAAGAGCGCTATGACAAGGGAAGAAATTTCGAGCCGTTCCAGTCAAATACACTTGCAACAGAGATAAAGTGGACGAATACCTGAAGATTACAAGCCGTGCAAATCCTTCCACGATTCATTTTTACGATGAAGCCTCAATAGTCAAAACTACTTCAAATAGGCCCTTCCACGGTTTAACTTTTGATAAGGACCAATTAACGAATATCCATCGACACAAAGACTACTGGAAAGAGCGCATTAAAATGAGTAAACTTGCCAAGTGCGAATGTGATGTGTCAGATCGAAGCGCGCGAAGATATAGCTCTGCAAATGCGCGAAATTTTACCGACGTTTGTATGATGGGGATCACAAAGTTGCCCCCCGCATATATAAGGGGTTCTTTCTGACGGTGTCGATGGAATTTTCGCTAACTGGCCTATGCCAAATGTTCAAAACACCGGCCGCGGCCATGGTAGGGTCTATCGCCCAGTTATGGTCACAGCTACAGAGGATTAGTTAAGGTACTGGAAGTGCAAAGGAGCGCATCAAATTCGACGTATACGGTGAATTTCCAACACAGTTTTTTTTTTTAGTGTTGATTATTACAATATAAGGTCTGTTGCATCCAAAGGAAAGTATAAATTTGCACTTGACTGTGGAGGACCCCCATTGTCTACCCGTGTTTGTATGCCGCCCATAGCAAATGGAAGAACTAGACCATATGTCCTGAAATGACCTAGAACTTTCTCAACAGCCCGGAGAACACTCACGGTTTCTAAACCATGAGTGTATAAATGCACAATCTCTTCTCTCACAGGGAGAGAAGGTGATTTACCTGCTTCGTAAACTTTACCGAGCGCATTTTTTGGGGCCATCACGGTCGAACGCTTTCACAATCAACATTTGACGGTTGAAAGAAAAGAATAATAATAACAAAGAACAAAAATTATAACAAACAATTTAACTTGGCAAGTTTGAAACGAATAATGTGGTTTGTTCGTGATTATTCGGTAAGTTATTCTACGCAGAATTCGTTTTGTAAAATACAGATCATCTCGTTTGCGAAACGAGGCATTTCCGACCTCTTGGCTCACTGTTTTAATTTTTTCCTTGCACCGACATTTGAATACCAAATGCAAAGTGGAAACCAACTTGGTTCTTCGTAGTAAAACAGGTTCACATACCATTTTTCGTGAACGACATGCTGAGAAAGGAAGGAGAATGCTTACCGGTGTTCGTGCTAAATTGTCACTTGCTGTCTTGTATGTTACAACTCGCCAAGGAAAACTAAATTTTTTCACTCTAGATCCCCTATACCCCACGGTTCTAAGGGGCGGTGATTGAAGTCTCTATTGTTTGCGAGCCAATGAGTGGCGGTCTTGGTTTAATAACTGTTCGTGGGTGTCTTCTGTGGAATAGATGAGCAGCAGAAAAGATCTAATTATATAAAATTTTAGTACAAATTGAATAGAACGGACTGCAGGCAATACCGATACAAATGCACGGTTGAACTGCGATGACCATTCCATTGTCCAGCGGGGTCAGTAAAAGAAGGTTGACACGAACGGTAACACGAAGTTAACGGTGGCGAAAAAAAAAGTGACTTTAACTTACCGGTTATGGATTGCCAAAAATAGCCATGGTCAAGGTCACGATCACCAAGAATGCGTGAACGATGTTTTAACTCTAAAAATCCATACTGATTCGCTGGATACATTGATCTAAGCGAATCAATAATTTTACAAAGGATGCGACTCCACTTTTTCACTCTTTGAGTCTTAGACATGAGTTGCTGTCGGCTGAATTAATTGAAAGCGGTCTTTAAAATGCAAAACAAATCCTTTGTTTTAAACTGACAAATATTTAAGGAATTCAGGGATGTTCTACTTTTGTGCCCCTTATCCTTGTTGTTGTAGGTTTTTCAGCGGAGCAATTTTCCAGTAGTTTATTATACTGTGGAATTTCGCTATCTTTAGATTAAGAAATTACAAACGCGCAGGATGCAACGGTCGAGTTATGCATGCACACGGGAGGTGGTGAATACGGAGTGTAAGCACCTCGAGCAACTCGCGTGCAATTTTTGTAGTTTGCATTAATACATATTTTAAGTTTGCATGCATTTTATAAAATTTGTAGGTTTTGAATGACGTCTGCATGGAGTTTGCATGAGTTGGTCGAGGTGCTTACGCTTCTTTTGTTTTCAACAACCACCTCCCGGCGTGTGCATGCATAACTCGATAGTGCACCGTACACGTTTGTAATTTCTTAATCTAAATACATGATAGGGACAAGTTGCAAGAAAAATTGCCCAGTGTAACAGCGGCTTCATAAAATTATAGAGGTTACAGACTTAACAAGGGGCTAAGTGCCGATACTCGCGCTGTGTAAATAAATATAGGTGACAAACTCATAAATAAATATGGCTGACAAACCCTGTCATGGAGAAACTCGCTCCATCAAGAGAAAATACGTGCCCTTGGGATTCCGAAAACACGTAGGAGACGAACAAGCGGCCATATTGTCATGTTGGCCTGACACTGTGGCTACAAAATTACAGGAATTCTGGGATTCGTTTGATCCAGCTCAGCCCAATAGGGAATTTATCTTCAGTTAAATATAAGCTTGAGAAACGGCATTCTTGGATATAAACAGGTCAAGTTTTCTTCAGGATTTAGAATTGTTGCTTAGGATTAGCATTTTTATATATTTATACATTTTGTTATT
>NW_028145601.1:72500-95000 GCF_977016875.1 Pavona decussata
ATAAATTTATTTTTTAAGTTTCATTTCTGGTGGAATAAAACTAAGTTGTTATTCGGAAACAAAATCTCTTGTGTTGATGGGTTTATCCCTATAAAAATTAATTTCATTCCTAGTAGGTGATCACCGATCGCAAACGAAAAAATGAAACGTTCAGGTGTTATGTTACGCTTTCCTCGGTACGCCAGCGTCAAAAATGAGAAGGATACGATACAAAATCAATAAATATTTCATATAAAAGTGTATCTAAAAACCCCCACAGACGATAATGTTTCATTAAATTACTAATCGACTTGCGTGAAAAACGCCTTTGGTTCAGAAAAGTTGCGCAAAAGTTGCAGTTTTTATAAATCCTAGGTTTGTCAAAGATGCATCTCATCCTCACTGTCAAAAAAATATCGTGACAGGCACTACATTGAGCGGCTGGACAAGCGAAGACGAGAATTTTAAAAGCTGAAGAACAAGGTATCTGTGTTTTCAATTTGCAGGTCCTAGGCTATATATCATAAACAGAACTGAGATATCAGGACCGGTAGAGAAAATCATGCTTTCAGTGCTTTAGTGCAAGGCTGGCCATAAAATTATCTTCAACTGCTACACAGCTATAATATATTTGAATGAGCACTTACCATTCCAGTGCCTGCAAAATAGGCATTTAATGAACCATCCCCATTAATGTGAGCAATAGTCCACCCTTCTCAGTCCGATCCGGATAGGAGAGCACCAGTTTTAACCAAGGTTGTTTGCATATTACGGCCATCACTGTGTACATAGCTATTTTAAACTTGCTATTTATAAACAATGACGCAAAATGGTTATAAATAGCAATGTGCGTCTTCCGCGATGTCATATTTTGCAGTTTCTATATATTTTCGGTTGCATTTATGGCTCCGTGCTCATTTTCGTCCTTGATAGACCACGAGTCCGGTTGTGGTCAAAGTTCGTACTATTACAGCAACCTGCGTTTCTTTGGGTGAATGCCAAAAATATATCTCCAGTCATCCTGGTCCCAACGCCAGGAAGGTGTTTACTGACGACAAAACTGACAGTGAAGTGTAATTAATCCTCGCGCGCGTATGTTAGTAAAGTTATCGATCATCTGATGTTGTTGATTGAACATATGAAGTTAAGTTTACCGACTTTACATTGATGGAATACAAACAGCGGTGATATTTCTGATCAGGCTACGATGACCCAAGAACAAAAGTCTTAGCTTTACATTGATGGAATTTGATATTCTAAAAGGACAAGTCGAATAACAATCTGACCATCTGCCCGCGCCGTTGAGATGTCTACGGTCTTCGTTGGCGGTAGCCTCCCACGCAGTCATTTTTAGGGGACTCGTATTACCTCCTCCCCGAGTCCTAGTCCCCTCAAAACGACTGCGTGGGAGGCTACCGCCAACGAGGACCGTAGACATCTTGTTTAGACGTCTAGTTTAGACGGAAGGGCTCAAGAGGGAGAAAATCTACGTGGCCAACTGGGCATTCCGCAAGCGTTGCTCGTCATCGTGCTCGCGAAACGCAAATATGCCTGGTAAGCGCTAAAATCATCATCATCATCATTATCATCATCGGTGAATCGAATAAAGGCTTTAAAGGTACGGCATGTTGCTTTGCTTTTTTTGTGAGCATGAAAAACCTGCAGTTACTATTAAGGTGGGGCTCTACCTGAATTTGAGTGAAATTTGAAGACGTTTTGAGAATGGATAGAAGAAAGAAAATGATTTTTGGAACACTAGCAGACAGTCGATAATCACGCAAGAGCACCCCAGGTTGCTAGTGGACTAACTTGATATCCGTCTATTAATTATTAACTACAAATTCTAATTTTAAAACTTCACTAAATCTTCAACATTTCTTATTTCTTTTAATTTTACCAATCCTTCAAGGAAAATTATTTCCTTCCAAATATACCTAAAAATCGCCCAAAAATTCATAAAACACCCCAAATCATTGATTTGTGTTATGAATGGAGGGTTTTTGTATTGCTTGAAATGCAAACAAGATATTTCCATTTGACCGATTTTAAGCGGCGTGAAAACGGCTTTCAGGTGAACCCCCACCTTAAAAGACATCTGTAGTGCGGAAATACTTCGGATTATTGTTGAATACCTTTTACGTGCAAGGGTATGTGTGTACTACTAAAGGAGATTCAAAGTTCGTTCAAATTAAAGAAGCCACAGCGATAGATCAGAATGATTGCTGAGACCATTGCGGTTTTTTAGAGTAATATTATTTTCTCTTCTTTTGTTTAAGTTTTATTAGTCACCTTTCCTTCAAAGACCAGAGTATTGTGTCTCTATACCACATGGTACCCTCCTCTTAGATAAAACAATAGTTTCCACGCTTCCTCTTCTCCCCGAATCAACTGCATTCATTTTCCTCTTTTTTAAATGTCATATTCACTAAAGATTGTTTAAGGGCCGGTTGGAAAAAGCAAGCGCCTGGGATCTAGGGATTATTTACAGCAGAATTATGTATCTATTAACAAGTTGAATGCGTTGTAACCAGCTTTTAATCAATGTTATTTTCTTTACTATGGAAGAAAATACTCAAAAAGACTCAGAAAATGCTGTTTAATTAGCTACGATAAAGGTCGTTTATTGACAGGCAGACAGACAAACAGACTACACGGGTTAGTTGAACTCCTGCGAAAAAGATGAAAATACCGTGAACGTTTGTTTGATGGAAGTTTCGAATTTTGCTGTGGCATTAGTTATCACTCACTCTAACTGTGAATAATTTTTTGTATAGGAATATTCAGCAACGAAAAACTGTTTAGAGTATTACATTTTGTATTGCAGCGATAACTTTGCCATTCTCTCGGGAAAATATATTATACAAACTAAATGTATTTCAAATGTGTTAACTAGCACTTGCGTGACCACCGCGATATTTCGAAGAAAATACACAAAAAATTTCCTTATTTAAAATTTTGTTAACACTTGACTATAAATGTTATACCCAAACTAGATTTCTTACATGTTGCAGTAAAATAACAGATCGTACCTCAAGCATACCTGTTATTGTAAGTTTCGATGTACCAGACCAGGGCAAGGTTTTGCCTCGAAATATTTCTTCATTTTCAAGTGTTCACATGCGAAGAGTTCAACAGTCGGCACGTTGTTGACAGGCTGTGATCTAGAAAACGTGCCTGCTTTGCACAGCTTAACAAACCCAAAAGTGATTTTAACGCCTGTAATTAGCTTTATTATTGAAACAAGTTCTTCTTTAGTAAGGTATACCATAAATACTTGGTTCTAGGTGCACCATGTGGCAAGGAAAAAAATTGGTGTAGATCTGGAAGAGCAGAAAGGTGACATGACACTTTCAGTAAAAACCAGTGATAAACTGTGTTTGCAAGGACCACCGTGACAAAATAAAAGTACCGGATCCTGTAGTTACAATAGATACCTGAAAAAAGGCTAAAGTTACATAAACAAAAACGTTACAATTTGAGATTTGAAAATACAACTGGTAAATAGGTATAGGTATCTATTGTAACTGTTTAAATTTTAACGTATCTTGCCACAGGGTCAGTCTCAAACAAACCCTGAAGAAGAAAGGCCGTGCCTTTTGAAATATTGGAAAATATACTTCCCTGACCGTGTAATCAGCCTTGCTCTTTTTTTAGATTATTTACATGACACTTTGACCTTTTCAAATTTGGGGTTACATCTCACTCCCTGAAAACAAAATTTATTATATCATTAGATTTAGTTTTGGAACAAGGATTTTATAATTCTCCAGTAAAAATAACATACAAACAATAATTTATTGAAACATGTCATCTCGTCCTTGCGTAACATCTGGACTTTTTTTAAAAAAATATGTCAAAAATTCCTTATGTCAGTATGTGTTTTATCCCGTCAAAGGCTGGCTTTTAAATTGCCCAAGCTGAATTTTTTTATAGTTGCAGCACAAGTTTCCACAATTTCAAGTGTCAACAAAAATGCTGAAAATAAGAATCTTCGAACTTTGAAAACTGCATGTAAATAAGAATCAATATTTTCATAAGACCGTATTTTCAGAAGGATGCCTAACTTAAATTCAAAAGATCGTTTTAATACGCTAAGCTGTCTTCCTTCCCGAGCGATTTGAAAATGCACCAAATCTCATCAAAATTGAACGCCGCGATTACGGCATTTCACATTATGCCGGAAATCCCGAAAACGAAAAATCTTTGGAAAGTTTTATTGTTATCTTCTGACAAAATGTTAGGAAATCCGAAATTTCAGTTTTGACTGCGAGTTCTCGATATTCTCAGCCAGCCGCTCTCAAGTCTATTGTACGGAATAGCAGATAGTGTGATTTCAAAGCTGCAGCAAACGCCGAGTTCAAAATGCTTGCGCCTGCCCTTTGTATGTTGTTTACCTAAATCCTGCCATACTACGCCGGTCGTACAGGGATTACATTGGCTGCCCGTCACAGTGGCAGTTTGTGATTTAAAGTACTCTTAATAACTTTTAACGTTTAACATGATTTAGCACCTGCCTAACTGTCATACTCATTTCAGCTACCACGTGTCCCACTACAATCTTCGCAGCACTGACTATGGCATTTTACTTCATGTTTGCCGCTCCTAACTGAACTATGGAGCGCTCCTCCTTTGTTCATTTCGTCTACCATGAGTCTCTCTTCCTTAAAAGTTAAAGTCAAGACTTTTTTTAAGTTAGGAAAGCCTTCGACTACTGTTTTGGGATATTGTTTTGTATGCCTGAAACCAGACCATCATCAGAACGATTGCAAGACTAAGATCTAGAGGGTCTAATATACATATTTATAGCCAAGCCTAAAAGCGGAGCTCCAATTTTTCATAGCATTTATAGAAATCTGCTCAGCGTATGAACGTAATACCTTACCAGTTCCTCATCCTTTCTGCAGTTATATATATATATATTTTTAGTGCATATGTAGCAAACTGCTCATGAACAATAACAATAACAATGTAATACAGAGGGCAAAAGTTTTTTTGAATGCGGATTTGTTGTAACAGAGGGCAATTTTTCTTAATTTTCCTTTCCGAGGGCAAACATACTCGTGATTAGTCGAGCGGCGAAAATACTCGTTCCTCATTGGCTGAGCACGCTGGTTCTACATTTCGTTGGTTTCTTCATTTTGTGAGCATTTTGTGTCCAAAAACAACGACTTCTTTCAAGTTTTTGGAGTTCGACTGTTTAAGCCGGGTTGTTTGTACCAAGGATGAGTCGAATAACAATCATCGTTGGCGGTAGCCTCCCACGCAGTCGTTTTTAGGGGACTCGTATTACCTCCTCCCCGAGTCCTAGTCCCCTCAAAGCGACTGCGTGGGAGGCTACCGCCAACGAAGACCGTAGACATCTTGTTTAGGTTTGTATCAAGTGCTGCAGCTAAAAAGGAAATTCCTAAACGTTAAGTTTTCGTGTCTCTTACAAGAAACAGCAATAGATTTTTTGTGTCAAAGCTAAAAACTTGGATCGGATTGACATTTGTTTAGCTGAGAAACTGAAATCAGTCATAGCGACTAAGTGCTTTCACCTCGCTACTTGTTACAACGAACCATAACCGAGCATATTTTAAAAACAGTGAACTTTTGATGGGGGGAAGAAGCAGGTCAAATTCAGCAAATAAGAAATTACTCGGTAAATTCCTTCTTTGGATTCACCGTTTGCTATGTTCGTGTGATTTTCAAGCGGTAGGAAGCTTCACAGCGCAGGTAAACAATTAAGGTAATTGATACCTAACGTTTGGTTTTGTCGTTGTTAATTTGCTCCTGAATTAAACTTGTACTCTCTCTTAATTGCATGTGTCAGTTAATGCTCACTCCTCTCGTCATTTTTGTCTGTTTTGTACGCTACGAAAAAATTAAATAATTTGTTTGTTTGTTTACTTGCCTACGGGTAAGTGATTTCCTGACAGAGTTTCTTGATGGTTTTAAGAAAATTTCACCCTCTATGTTATAAAACCTAATCGCAATGATTCCTCGTAGAATTAAGGATTAATTTTGACTTGAATTTTCAAAATTCTTGGCAAACTGCACTCGTCGCGCAATAAATTTGGGTAACGTTTAAAATTGTCCTTGAAAATTAATCCTTAATTCTACTAGCTCGGCCTCGTGCGACTCCATATCCTACCTGTTATACAGGGGAGTAAGATATACTCTTAAACCCAGAAAAACCCATTTCAGTAGAACTGATCGAGACATTCAAAGCTACATGATTATGTGAGTTGGGGGTCCAAAAAAAATATTTGTTCAGTTATCTTTGCCTGAATGTAGCGAAGCGTAATGAAACAAAAGATAAATGGTTTCTTGAATTCCCAAGCACAAGTGCATTTGTCGGCAGTGTGTTTTAAGTGCCAGCGTGAGATTATGGGAAAAAAGTGTGATATGTAATCTAGCAAGTATATATTCGCTGAACAGTAAACAAGTTTCATTGTGGATTTTTACAAGCGGACAGTTAAATTCTTAGCTCGTTCTTCCTATCTCGTCCATATGGCGCGGGGCCGTCGTGGTCGCCCTGCTTCAGTTCGTTCTCATGCTTCGAGAGTCAACTCGGACATTGAAGACCCTGTTGTCCGGCCGTCCAGGTCAAGAGAACATCGAAGTTCAGGCCGTCGTAGTTCTCGCTCACATGTTGCAGCTTCAAGCGGTTCTGGTCGTAGTGCTTCGCCTTCGCGAAGGAGTGTCCGCGAGCGTTCGCACCGTAGAAGTCGCTCGGCTTCTCGCAGCCCTGAGCCCCCAACGTGGGCAAAGGAAATCTTAAAGGCCTTGGAGACGAAAACGCAAGAGGTCAAGGTTGTCAGAGAACAGCTCGACTCATTAAAACGCAAGTCTGTGGAGGAGGAGCCCGAGTTCAAATATAAGAGTAACAAGAAACAGTTCAAGTTCAACACTGACGTCAAGGATAAGTTCCACCAGATTTTAGAGAGGGCTGGGGCGGATGACGCCATCACTAAGATTGCCAACGAAGGTATGTCACTCCTTGATAACAGAAATAAGCTTATTTCTATTGCTGACCGGGATGGCTGGGACGTGGTAGAATATTTTGAGGCGGACCCACTCACTAAAAATGACGAAGAAGAAAAGAAACTTCGTGTCGCGCGCAAGGAAGCAGAGAGGTCTCGGGAGAAACGAAATCGAAAAAATAGTCTGAGAAGCAAAATGGGAGCTCGTTTTAAGTCTCAGTCTACATCTTCCAAAAGCGGCCCCGGTGCTAACTTTGGCCCATCACATAGAATCGTGGATTTCCGCCCAGATATCGGTCAGCTTTTGGTTAATCCCGTACCGGAGAAGAAAGCTTCTGTTTATCGCTGCTTTGGTTGTGGCAAAGCAGGCCATTTTATCAAGGATTGTAAAGTTTCCTCTTCCGCTAAGTGACTAGCTGACTCTGATTTTGACGAATTTTCGGAACGCGGCGAGGCTGAACTTGACACGGGCGTTTCCTCAGTATTTTGGATTCGAAGCCGCTTGCGCAAGTTTTTGCATGTTTGGCGTTCTATTGGGGCCTCTTCTTTTGTTCTTAGTGTTATTGAAAGCGGTTATAAGTTACCATTTGTTTCAATTCCATTGAGGTATTTCTTTAGTAATCATAAAAAGCGCTGTTGATAATAGAGCTTTTGTTTGTGAAGCTATCGAGCAATTGTTGTTGGCGGGTAGCGCGGTGGAAGTCAAGCGTGACCAAATTCATGTTTGTAGTCCCTTGGGTGTAGTTCCTAAAAAGAATGGCAAACTTCGATTGATTCTCGACCTTCGCTTTCTTAACAAGCACCTAGCCAAGCGTAAGTTTAAGTTCGAAGACCTTCGAGTCGTGGCGGAAATTCTTCAGCCAGGTGATTGGTTTTTTACTTTCGATCTTCGTAATGGCTACCTTCATGTTGACATTTTTCAAGAGCATTGGAAGTATTTGGCTTTTTCGTTTACGTTCGATGGTAAGCCACGCTATTTTTTGTTTTGTTCGCTTCCTTTTGGTTTAAGTACGTCTCCTTAAGTTTTCACCAAATTGTTAAGACCAGTTGTTTCACTCTGGCCGTCACAAGGCATTAGGATTTCTGTCTATTTGGACGACGGTATCGGCACCGATTCAAGTGAAGATTCGTGTTCTCAGGAAGCGCAACTTGTGCGAGGCGATCTTGATCGCCTTGGCCTGCTAGTGAATGAGGAGAAGAGCAATTTTGAACCGCGCCAAAAAGGGGAACACTTAGGCTTTATTTTGGACCTTACCAAAGGAGAATTAAGTATCCCACCATGCAAGATTGATCACCTGTTTAATCTGATTTCACTGCTTCTTGACGATGTTTCACCCACGGCTAGGGATGTGTCTCGTATTACGGGTACCCTTATTTCCATGGAGCTCGCTTTAGGTCCAATTGTGCGTTTGCGCACCCGAGCCTTGTAATAATAATAATAATTATAATAATAATAATAATAATAATAATAATAATAATAATAATAATAATAATAATAATAATAATAATAATAATAATAATAATAAAGAAGTTAAATTCCATCATCATCGCAGTTAATCTGAATTACAATGTGGTTACAATTGTACAACTATAAGAATTACATACTGTTAATCAATCAATGAGGGACTGGGTTACTGGTTTACTGGGTTAATAGCGTTCATTGCCTTAGCTACAAGGTGGCTTTAACGCGTGAAGCTGTAGAGGAACTTAATTTTTGGAGAGATAATTTCTTTCGTTTGTGCGGCAAACCAATCTAGAGGCCCTCCCCGAAGATAGAGCTTTTGTCTTATTCGGATGCCAGCAGTGTGGGTTGGGCGGGATTTATTGTTCAATTTGGTACGCACATCGCTGGAGGGAACTGGTTGGGTTCTGAGGCCCTATGCAGCTCTTCTTTCCGCGAGATTCGTGCAATTAGATTTGTTCTTTAGTCGTTTTCCGGTCTTTTGGCGGGTAAGGAGTGCAAGCATAGATCTGACAATCAGAGCGTCTGCAGTATTTTGTCCGTCGGCAGTAGTAAGCCTCATTTGCAAAAAGAAGCGGTTGCCATTTACAATTTGTGCCATGAAGCCGGTATTCGCTTTTCTGCGGAGTGGATACCTCGCCACTTTAATTTCAAAGCTGATTATTGGTCGAAAGTTGTTGACACCGATGATTGGATGCTCAACCCTGTCCATTTTCGCCAGTTGGATATTCTGTGGGGACCCCACACTGTAGATCGTTTTGCGAGTCATAATTCTTTCCAGTTGCCCAGGTTTTGTTCTCGGTGGTGGTGTCCTGGGACCGAAACTGTTGATGCTTCTACCGTCAGCTGGGGAGGGGAAGACAATTGGTTGGTCCCCCCAGTGTTCCTTATTCCCAGGGTTATCAATCACATGAAGCTGGGTAGAGAGCAGGGCACTCTCATTATCCCCTTTTGGCAGTCTGCTCATTGGTGGCCGTTGGTGTCTCCAAGCCCCGGGGTTTTCCACCCTTTTGTTCTTGACTGGCGGGAGATTCCTTTACATGAATCTACTTTTCTCCCTGGTTCCGCAGCCGCGGTTCTTTTCGGGCATGGTATTCCCTCGTGTAGAGTATTTGCTTTGAGAATTGTGTTTCCTTAGTTTTGCTGTAGAACGTTTTTTTCGGGTATTAGATGAGTACCTTGAACGAGTTGTTCATCCTAATTATTTGTTTTTGTTTTATATCTGAGCCTCTTTGGCCTAGGTGTGGGCCTTTGCTCTTTGCAAGTCAGTGGACTTGGAACTGTACTAGTACGCACGAGTTGTGCAGCTGAAGCAAGCCGAGAGGGCACTGCCGACACAGTAGTGTGTTCGTTTTTAGAGTCAAGTGGACTCCTCTATCCTTTGTGTGGATTTGCTTACCAGTTGACGCCGAGTGGGCCAAGCCTCCTTGTGCTGGAGTGTGTGCCGGTGCTGTGTTAACTTCCCATGTGGGCAGTTTCTCGTTGCAGACGATGTGTTTCTTGCGCGTTTAGTGTTCTGTAGCAATTGGATGTTGTTCCTGTCTTTAAAGTGCCATGTTTTGGACATTGTTGATTTTTTAGGCTTGTCGCCTTACCAACGGAGCAACGCGGAGATTCAGAGGCTTGTAGAACTGTTAAAGACTGTCATACTTAATGACTGTGCCGTTTCAACCGTGTCTTCGTATGCAGGGGCAGCCAATCGATGGATTGACTGGTGCAAGTGTTACTCGTTTCCTCTTTTACAGTCTAACCCAACCGCAGTTGCTCCCTACTTAACAAGTCTTTCAGACCGAGGCTTATCTCGCTCGTCAATCCTTGGAGCAGCTTATGGCGTTGCATGGCTACATAAGAAACTTGGATGTCCTAATCCTGTCGACGATCCGCTCGTTTCTCAGACCTTGGCTGGCTTTAAACGCCTCCTGGCTGGTCCATCTAGGAAAAAGCAGCCTATTGAATCTCATCACGACAGGGCGCTGATTCGTTCCTATGGTCACCCTCGTGCTTCTCTACCGAACCTACAAATTTTGTCGCTGGTTGCGCTTGGTTTTTGTGCTTTCCTACGTTGGTCAGAGCTTTGTGACTTACGTGCCTGTGACTTAAGGTTTTGCGCCACCCACATGTCTATTTTCCTAGACAGGCGTAAGAACGATCAATCCCGTCAGGGATCTGTGGTTAAAGTTGCTCGTTTACCTTCCAGCTCCTGTCCAGTGAAACTGTTAGAGTTATTCCTTGAGCGCAGAGAACATCAACCATCTCAGTCTTTATTTTCTCTCTGCCAGAAATTGGGTGCCGGGTACAAGCTGCGACAAGCTGCTCTGTCATATTCTCGGGCACGGGAACAGTTTCGTCAAATGATTTCCGAACTTGGTTTGGACTCGAACAAATTTGGTTTACATAGCCTTCGTTCAGGTGGTGCTTCCCAAGCAGCACGCAGCGGAGTTTCTGGGAGAGTATGGCGTAGACATGGTGATTGGCGCAGTATCCAAGCCGCAGATGGTTATGTCGATGAATCTTTGGAAAATACCCTTCTGGTATCTAGAAATTTGGCTCTTTAATTTTCAGTATGTGATTTGCTTGATAAACATTGCGCGAGTTGTGTTGTTTGTTGCAGTATGGAGGGATTTACATTTGCCCAATTAATTCTGATGGCTTAACGTTGCTCGATGACACAGAATCCTTGCTGCAGGTGGATATGCTTAACAATTTTTGGACAGTACCCTTATGGTATCCAAGCGATTAGCTGTCTATTATACTGTAAATATGTTTGCTTAATGAACATTGCCTTATATTGTATCCTTATATGCTTTTGCCACTGATTGTGAATTGTCTGCTTATCCCGCACCGCATTTCTGGTTGTCAGTTTTTTGGGTGCGGGGAATTGAATTGTTCAGTTATCTTTGCCTGAATGTAGCGAAGCGTAATGAAACAAAAGATAAATGGTTTCTTGAATTCCCAAGCACAAGTGCATTTGTCGGCAGTGTGTTTTAAGTGCCGGCGTGAGATTATGGGAAAAAAGTGTGATATGTAAACTAGCAAGTATATATTCGCTGAACAGTAAACAAGTTTCATTGTGGATTTTTACAAGCGGACAGTTAAATTTTGTTCTTTTTTATTTTTTGGTTGGAATCCTGTAATCCATTTCCTCGTAACGATTTTTAGTTGTGCTTTCCTGATGATTGACAGTCATTATAAGTGGTTTTGTTTATTCAATTTACTTTGGCCGCATCGAACGTATAGAGTTTGTTTAATTTTTTGGTGTCTAAACAACAGTGTAAACAGTTGTTTTTGTCTTGTGATTAGTTGGTTAGTTCAATAAATGGGCTAAGAATTGTCTGCTTATCACGCACCGCATTTCTGGTTGTCAGTTTTTTGGGTGCGGGGAATTCAAGAACAAAATATTATGTACACCCTTCTTTTATTATGTACACTGTAGGTAAATATTCAGGATAGGATCGGCTATTTATCTAGCCTGCGAACGCAGACGTATTTCCGGCTGTCGCTTCACTCCGCCGAGTGAAGCGACAGCCGGAAATAGGTCTGCGTTCGCAGGCTACTGTTTATCGGGTAACGACAGTTTCCTTCACGCTCAAAGTGATATTTACATAAAGTTTTGTTCAATGGATTCCAAATGATATTTACTTTTTCTGTTGCTATTATTTTTTTAGTTTTCAAGATGATCGAGCCAACCGGTTTATACGAACAGTAAACGCGCGGTACGTAGTACTGTCACTGTCTAATAAATTTTGCTTATCAAGAAAGCCGCACGTAAACCTCAAAGAAAAAGTCTAGACTAACAACAAAAATAGACTTCAATTATATCTTGGAGTAATAAATAATGTGAATTGAACTTTGTGTCGTGCAATTTTGGTCTGAAATCATACGCGTGATTTCAAAATCGAACGAGAGCGCAGCGCGAGTTTGATTTGAAATCACAAGTATGATTTCAGACCAAAATTGCACGACACAAAGTTCAATTACCACCTAATTACACCTTTTTTGAAATCACAGAGTATCATTGTCAATATTAATATTCTATTTTTGTTACTTCATTTCTATTTTGATGTGCTAAAGAAAGGATGCGATTTAGAGCAAAAAATGGTGCAATTTGGGAATAAATCGTACTGTTGAGAGCCAATCAGATTGCAAGGATCACCAGTGATTTCAAAATGGGTGTAATAAATGGCAAAAACAAACCGTAAAAATTTATAGCAACCAAAACAGAAATAAACTTAACAACGATCTTTGAAAAATTCTGAGAAATAAGCGAATAAATCTTTTGCGTAAGCTTTGTTTTGATGAAAATGAAATCACACTTAAATTTTACATTCGCTTTTAACGAACGTTCTTTGAAATGAAAAAAATTCGGTGAAAAATACACACATCTTAATCTTCGCCGTTATATCCTATTGCCTTTGCAGTATTTGTGTTTGTTCTCTGTCAAGATTGTCAAATAAATTATGCTAAACTTAGAAATATATGCGAGAAAAACTTGTCAGTACCGTATGCTAACGATGCAGTGTTGCGAGACGTTTGTTTGACCGGCTATTTTAGCCAAGAATCAAATTTTCTTAAATTAAGCAAAATGGGAGAAGATTAGGAAATAAAACTCCAAGGAAAAGAGCGAACATGGACCGAAAAAATGAGCTCCAAAGACTGCTGTGAAATTAGCAGTATTAAGCTGAAGCAAACAAGTTGCAGTGCCAACACTGCAAGAAAAACAATATCATGCAAAACAGCAAAGTTTTGTCACCACAATCCCAATTATTCGCCTCTTTGGAGAATAACCAGTCGTTTTATTCCATTGCCGTGTTTTTTGTTCGTTTTTCTTCAAAATATTTCGCCGAAATATTTTATAACTTGTGAGGGCTGAGTTCTGACAGGAGCAAATTAAATTCTGAAACCTATTTAATTTCGACCGTTGCAACCTGAAACTCAGCCGAAACCATGAGAACAAACCCTTGTCCAGCAAGTGGAGGGCAACTAGGTAACTCAGGAAAAGTCAACACTGGCGACTTTTAGAAAACGAACTGAAAATCTCCTTGATAATTCTGGCGCGCAAAAGTCGAGATGGAGAATGATTCTTTTGAACAGCCGATGATGACAAGGTATCGGGCTCCTTGTAACACCTACAGAAACCGCAACTTAGGAAATTAGATACTTACGGTTTTGGCCTTATGCGTCTTCTTAAGGTAGCTGGAGCTAGTGTCCGTTGCTTTCCAGCACTTGCACATTCACGAGTCGTTACTACCACTCTTAATTAGTCGATGCAACAATAATGAGTTGGATAGTAAATTTTCGACAATTTAAGGTGTCCCTGGACCTCTCTGGTAGAATTTGCAAAACAATTGTATCTAAATATGACAATTGCAGTTCAATATTAAAAAGATGAGCTCGGTTTTGTGTTATAACCACTTAAAGGTAAAATTAGGGATGTTTTTAACAGGCAATACCGTTGCTGTGGTAACCTATTGTGTCAAGAAAATGACGATTACATAATGTTTAGCGTTATGCAATAAGAAAAGACTCTTTTCAAATAAAAAATTTCAAGGTTGTTGTTATTGAATTTGCTCCTTAAACGGGATTCTTTAATCATTGAACGGTATTTCATTGCTGATAATTACTCTCAAATATTGCGGTTGGAATAACAATAGGCCTTATCACGGTTTTCGACGCCATTTTGACGAGTAGGCAAACAGGCTCGAAATAACAGTGTTTGTATGGAAATCCGATGTCAAATAATTTTCATAAAACATCGCTTCTGAAAAATTCATGAATTGGAAACTTTTGGCACTAGGAAAAGGATTTTAGGAAAAAACTTGGAGGGATGTAACTGTGCCAGAAAGCGTCCAGTCGTGTTTCGAACTTTCTATGCATTTCCCTGTATTTTTTTTCCGCGAGCTATTTTTAGAGCAGTTCACGGCTGGTTCGCAATACAGACAAACGTATGGAAAGTTCGAAACACGACTGGACGCTTTCTGGCACAGCTACATCCCTCCAATTTTTTTTCTTAAAATCCTTTTCTTAGTGCCAAACGTTTCCAATTCATGACTTTTTCAGAAGAGATGTTTTATGAAAATTATTTGACATCGGATTTCCAAACAAACACTGTTATTTCGAGCCTGTTTGCCTACTCGTCAAAATGGCGTCGAAAACCGTGATAAGGCCTATTATTTTAGTGTATCAGTTGCTTTATTGTACTTGTATTTTGATAAGATAACAGATGAATTGTGTAAGTGTAAGTCACCGACAAGTGACTCTTTGCCTTCTTAGCCGGACTTTCTGGAACTGACTGGATTATCTTTCAGCTGTGTTTCACAAGTAGCACAGTAATAGTTTGTTATAGATTTAATTTTAGTTATGTTGATCAAGATTCTGAGTTTGATTCAGTGTGAAGCCAAAGTCTCATTTTGTTTTGAACTGTCTCCTCCGGAAACATAACACTGAATAATTACGACCAAATTAATTTTTAAAATATAACAATGGAGTGTTTATGCTTTGCCAACAATTTTCTTTAGTTTTTACTTTCATTTATCATCCTGTGTCGTGATGTTGCGTTACCCTATGGCAGCGTGGCATCGCGCATCGAACTATCAGTCAAAACCCTGCAGAAGCGGCGACTGGGCCTACCCTTTCGGGACCAAGTCCTCACCCCGTAACCGCAACCGGAACCGAGTTACAGCCACCTGACGCTGGCACAGGACCGAAGAAAGAGCAACTGGAGATGCATCTGCCCCGATCGGACCGCAGAAGGCTACCACCTTTTATGGCATCAGGATTACCAAATGTACTAAGACTCAAATGGACACTGTGTGTTGAATATTGTTTTTTATTGCCTTTTGTATTGAGACTCTCATTGATCACTGCACCTTGAACCGCGGTTTTGTTTGTTTCTGTTTAGGATAGTAATCTTATATATAGAGGTGGATGTCGTGATGTTGCGTTACGCTACCTATGACAGCACGTGGCATCACGCGTGCACTCAGTCACGAGTTTCATCTTGTATGATTATATAACTATTTTTCTAATTATATATCGTGTACACTTATATAAGTCGTTCTACGGAGTTATTTCGCACTCCCAATGATATTTTAATTTAAGACGAATTACAACATGTTAAAAAAATAACATTAAAATGATAATTGTTTTTACAATAACTCAAAAATAGTACAGCTGATGGGACTGGGTAACAAGTTAAGAAATTGCTTAAATGTATTACAAGTATCAGTAAATTTAGAACTAGTATAAACGGGAAAATAGCTACAAATCGAAAAACCATCGTTGGAAAAACAAACTATTCTGTTATCTATGAGGGATCTATCTGTCCGGCATTTTGGCAGCGTGTAACTGGTGCTGTTGCGGAGATTATAACCGTGGTATTGCAAGTGTAAAGGGGGCAGATGGTGGTGTAAACGCAACTTATGATGGTAATTCTATCTTTTTAAGAACTTTAAGGCACAGATCTTATCTTCGGTCATCTACGCGCCAGCAAATAGAAAGAACTAACCCAAATAGATGAAAGATCCTTTAAGCAGTTGCGCGTGTGAAAAGAAAGCCTGAAAAAATATTCAGGCTTGAACGGGAATCGAACGGATGAAAGATCAAATAGATGAAAGATCCTCGCAGTTACTACGCAACTTAAGCAGTTGCGAAAAGAAAGCCTGAAAAAATTCAGGCTTGAAGGGAATTCGAACCCATTACCTCTACGGTGCCGGTGCTGTGCTCTACCAACTGAGCTATCAAGCCAACTGGGAGCTGGTCATATTGTGAGTTCGTAATGTACCCGTAAAAGAAAGAACTAAGATGTCTCGGCGATGAGCATCAGGGAACAAAAATGTGCATGGGACGCTTCTGGACCATTTCTATCTTGCTTCTTAGGTATTCTGAGAGGCTGTTACTCCAAGCGACACAGCCGTACTCGAGCAGCGATCATGGGGCGGGTCTCCAGCACCTTTTTGGGGGTTACTCCTAAGTAAAATAAAGACAAATAGGTTTTTTTTTTATTTGGAAAGAAGAAACAATAATTTAGTAATTCTGAAAGAATTAAGCTGTTTAACTGAATGTGTAATTTTTATGCGACTTTGGGGTAACCCCCAAATCTTGTGTTTTAATCTTCAGTTTTATGTGCTTTTTCAGGTGCCTATAAAAAAAAAATCCCAAAACAATAAAACAAGCGAATCTCTCACAAAAAACACTATTTTTGTTCATTATATATGTTGCTTGTCTTGTGCAGAAATTGTGAAGGAAATCTATTTTCCATCGAAATTTGAGTGAGTGGTTCTTACACGGACTCGCTCTTAAGTACGTACTTTCTTGTGCGACGCCATCACATGTAATCAAGGCCAATGCACATGATATCATAGAGCTAGAACTCGGATTAAGTTTTGCTCGTTCTTTTTTATCACTGGAAAAGAAAATTGTTGTTGTTGTTGTTATGAAAAACATAAAGCAGATAAATTCCATTTTGCAGTACATAGTTATATTTTTGATCCAAGCCCAGTTTTATGATAATTGCATTGCTAGTCCTCTTCTGCTTCATCATCAATCAACACAATCGAAAAGTCCTGTTATTGTCACTAGCATGTGGTTCTCTTTTATCTGTACCTTTCGCGGTGACTGCAGTGATTAATCAAGAAGCTCATTAATCCCGTACCCAGATCTCAGTCGGTTCGGGGATGTCGAAATGTGACCGTGGGAGATCTGGGTACAAGATTAGAAGTTCATAGTTCTTTTCAATAAGTTCATTAAGACGAAAAAGAAGAAACAGCTTGCTTTCGTTGTTGCTGTCGGCTTGATAGAATTAATGTGTGTTATTTTCTCGTGTATCTGTAAGACCTTGAAGCCGAGTACAGTAAAACTATAATCCTCACAGATGTTGTTTCAGTCTAATTCGTGTTTTGCAGGCGTAAAGTTTACTTTAGCTTTGTTTCAGCAAAGCGTCCGAAAATTTGTCCAAAAATTAAACGTGCGAAATTTTTTGCAAGTATTCTCTGTAATTTATGGAAAGAGGCGTGGACTTTTAGTACCGCCTTTCTTCTTGGAAAGTTGTTGTTTTACAACCACTAAGGACTCACTGAGCTTGATGCTTCTTGTAACTTTCAACTCAATACTTTTATATACTCCCGATTGTTAATGTATGATTTTTATCGATGCAAATGTTAAAAGGGAAGGTCAATTCAAAAATTCCAATACCAACCAATCATACAAAGACTCACGTTAGCCTACATTAGCGTACAGTTGACAAGTCGGTTTGACAGTAAGTTGGCAATCATACTCCATCCAGCCAACATAAAAGAAACACGAGAAGTTCTTAGTAGATAATTCTACGACCTGAGCTGTAAAGTAGACTTCAACAACAAGTAAAGAGTCATTGAACAACAAATCAGTCTTCCAGTAAACTGATTACGGCAGAGCTGATCCCCTATTTAGACTCGAATAGTGCTCTTTCATGTGTTTACTAAAAATAGTCAAAGCTGTTATGTGAACCCAAGAACGTTCGCCCTGGAAAAGGAAATGGAGACCGTGCGGGGTAATTAAAGAAAGAAAAAATTTGACCACGAAGGGAATCGAGCTCACAACTTCCGAATTTTTGTCCTTTTGTGGTTCTTGCTCTAAAGGACACAAATGATGGATCATGGAGTTAACTCTTAAATGTACGAAGTGCTATGTGAACCCATGGAATTCCTTCTTAGCGTTAGCCCTGGTAAGGTAATGGGAGACCACGCAAGGCAAAGGAAAAAAAAGGAAAGGAAAATAAATCTTTGACCTCGCCGGAATTGTACCTTCGATATGTGCTTCTAACATCGCACATGTATGTGACACATTAATTCACCGCTTCTAGTCTGGAATGAAGTGCAGTAATTCGTTGTGTTTAATCAGAGCAAGTGTGTAACTCAAGATAAAGAAAACATTGTGCTTTATTAAAAAATAAATACATAGTTTTGGACTTGTTTTTTGTTTTTTTAAACTGCAGTGCACTTTAAGATAAAAGTAGCATAATGTGGAAAATTCGGGCACTGCTAGTAGCATATAATATGCTACTTTACAAAAGTCTACTTTTACTAGCACCGTCGATAAGAGCCTTCCGCGATAGTCTTGCCTAAAACTCTTAAATGAAAGTGGTTCCGGCCGCCTCAGTCAAGACCACCCCATTCGGGATCGCTTTTTCACGCCCCAAACAAAAGCGCAGTTCATGCGACCATTCCAAATGCAAGGTCCCTTAGATGCCAACAGCAAACACCAAAGGACAAAGGAGTAGTTATTCATTTAAGGACGGTGCCTACTTTTGTTACTGTGCATCTCGAGATACTCGGGTTTTCTATGGGTGATACCTACTAATACAGAGATATTTTTGCGCGGTTTAACACTATGCAGAGAAAACAGAATTTAGCAAGTGCTTTTGGTATCCAAAATGAAAATTGGGGGTAACCATACATTTCTCAGAGATAATAAAGCTTCAATTTGGGAAAGAATGCCATACATTCCTTTATATTTTACAGCTTTTTAGCATTATGGTTGGTTATCTTTAAAAAATGCGTGGTTACCCTCAATTTTCTTTTTGGATTCCAAGAGCCCTTGCTAAGATCTGCTTTTCCCACATAGTCAAAATTCGTACTCCGTGGCTGTTGCCTGCCTTTTCAAAGCCTACCTTTATTTAATACTACCCTATTAGTATGACCAAATGGTAATGGCCTGTTGGTCGACAGCAAAATTGTTTTCCTCCGATAACTTACTTTATACTGGTGTTTTATTGCCTGAAATTTCACATGACAGTTGACGTAACGGCTTCATTAAACCCTCTGCTCAGCTGGCTTCTTCCTTTGAACAATACTTGACATACATCTTAACCCTTTAACTCCTAATATCAAAGAGCAAATTCTCCTATCTTGTCCCCATACCTTTCTTTAAGAAAGTACAGGGGAGAAGGTATTAAAATATCATGAAAATTCACCTTGGGTAATCATATCCTTAATTCTCATGACCTCAGGGGTTGAATAAGCATTGATATTACAAGGAGAAATTGGATGCTGATCACTGTTAGTATCCTGCCCCTAACCTACGAGCAGATCCGATTTAAGCAGCGCTCTTACGTCCTCTTATTTAGTCGCTCGCTAAAATTCAAGTTTTTCGTTTGGCGTTTCCCGCGGAAATGGTTTACCAAGCCAAACCAAAATAGAGCCTGATCACAGACTACCTGCCCTGGGCTGCAGTGACAGATCTAGGAGGTGTGCAAGGCGGCTATCCCGAGTAAAAAAGAGGATAGGGTGGGTGCGGATAAAAAGGGCGGGACCCAGGCGGCCTGGTCGTACAAACCCTTTCCTAGATTTCAGCTTCTGTTAATGACATTCAACAAAATACTACTGTTTCCAAGAAATGTATAAAAATTAAACCGAGGCTAATACTGTGTTTAAAAAAAATAATAATTTAGACTGCGAGTAATCCCTCTCTTCCCCTGAGTTCTGTAGCGCGCAACGGATCCGGTTGCGAGCGGAGAAGCCGCCCCTCCCCCCCGTTCACTTTTCTAATCGGCATAATTTTATCGTCACTTGCGCGCGTGATTGAGGAAAAAAGTATGACTGCTTGCAGTATTATAATAACTGCTTCAGCCTTTTATTGTATTTAATAAGTGATTAAAAACCTCTAGGGTCTGTTTGAGCCCAGGCGGAATTGTTTAGGGTGCAGCGCTAATTATCAAACTCATTAAAGGGAAGGTTCGCTGCTAGTAGAGGTCTCTCTCCTTCTCGCCGTCAGAGACCTCTGCTAGCAGGGAAAAGGGAAGAGTATCTTTTCGCCAGTTTTGACAGTCTCATTTATGACTATCATGATCAATATGTTGCTAACTGAAAGTAAAAGTTAACCAAATCAGGGAAAAAAAAAGGGAAACATGAGTTTCCTGTCCCCATCTTTAAGGCCATTTAAATTCAAAACAAATTGTGGAGAGACCCAGGAGATATAAGAAGGACGATAAGAATTTATGCAGCACAAAGTAGACAGCTGCTGACAAAAAAAATTCCGGAATTAATACGTTGTACTTTGATCACTTCAATCCGAACATAATTAAATCAGAATTAAATAACAAATAAAGAAGAATAAACACATCCTACATGAGAAATGGCCTGCACTGGGAAAACAAAGAAGTAACTGGAACTATCTTACCCTGCCCTGTAAACACCTGGGACTGGCTGCACAAAACGTTTTTAAGATTGCATGGATGTAAACTATTGTTCTCAAACAATGACCTATTGTTTTGCAACTATACTTACTGGTTCCCGTAACCTTTACCTGATTAATGCAACCCAGCTAGGTGCCTAAGGGCCTAAGGTGACACACCTTTCTGCTAGTCTAAGTACGTAAATTATGATCATACGGGTGAGTGTAGTCCTGAGAAGGACTGTTTGAGGTGACATTGACTGACATTTCGACAACCTGAGCGGATAACATGTTTTGTCAGCAACTTTCTACTTGGCGTTGCATAAATTCTTAATGCCCATTGCATATGCCGTTGAAAACTTTATATCAGCACGAAAATAATACTGCCAGCTACACAAGCTAAATAAACATTACCCTTTGCAGTAGAGAGTGGTGTTTATTTCAAATGTGATCTGGTGGGCTTGGTATTTGAATGGTGTTTATAAAAATCAAGAAAACAATCTATGGTTTAGCTAGCACGGAAGTCACAAATTTGATTTTTTTTCCTTCTTTGGACATGCGCTACCATCACATCTCAGGCTAGCCTACGCCCGTGTACTTGGACGGCTCATGCGTTATTAGGTTTCATATCGGTTGAGAAACTCCAAGGGCCAGCTCTCTTGCACATGCGGTTCATTTCTGTCATGACTGTGCTCAGGAACACATGCGGGAATAGTTGATTCAGTTGTTCAACTGTCTGTTCTCTTACTTTATCACACCTTACAAGCCCTAAAACAAAAGCATTAAAAAGATAATATTTCACTTTTATGAACCAAGTACTAGGATGTGGCTAAGAGCTGGCTACCAGCAAATTTCACTGGCTGAAATTTCAATAGAACACAAATAGCTGAGACTAATTTTTAAGGTGCACAGTCTTGTCTAGCTGGCTGGGCTTATAGCAGATATGATGACAACGACAACGAGAGTGTTATAAATTAAAAGTAGCTTCTAGACCCAGATTAACGAGGAGTTTTATGCATAATTTTCACTACATAACTTCTTGCTTCTTGGCAACTCTTTCCAAGGCCTGTTTGTTTGAAAAGCCAATCAATGCTAATCCATAATTAAAACTTAACCAAGATTTTCAACTCACTTGACCGTTAAACATGCTTTTCAAAGCTTAAAAGTCTAAGGCAAGTAATGAAACTTGGATCAAAGTCCATGTTAACCCGGGATAAGCTTTATTGAATCGGCCTTGGAACAACTGGGCCCAGAACTGTAACATTCAGCGGAAGTGTTTGGATGGCTAGAAATTTAAAGATGTCTTTCTATTTATAGCTTCCCTCTCTTCACCTGCTCCCTGCCCCTCCCTTCCCCCGTTATCTCAATTCCAAAAGGAACATTGTCACCTATGTTTAGAAATTTGCGTATTAGTATTGATTGAAAAGTTAACATCACGGTCCAGGTTTCTTTAAAGACTTGCCCTTCTTGTGCAATTGTGCCTTTCAATAACATGTGGACCCTGAAGTTCAAGATTCAACTAACAGTTACTGTTATGCTTTTGACTGCTGTCAATCACCAAAGCGGACCTCTGAGAAAACAATAACGTTTGGCTAAACAGGGTCACAAAGTCATGTTTGTACGCTGTGATTGGCAGATTTAGATCCACTTTGTTGATTTCCGTATTTTTTGCGGTCAGCCATTGGTCGTCATAATAATATTATGATTGACAGCAGTAAAATATGCAAATCAATAGTTGGGGAGTCAGTATATTAGTGAAAGGTGCAGTACATATCTTTTGGCTGCAGGCGGCTAAGATGTAAGTGGACAAATTATACACATGTACCTTGAAAAAAAAAGCCTCCTTTCTAAGGCGTCTTGGAGAGATAGCTAAAACTTACACAGTAAGTGTGGTTTGTTCTTCCTTGGAAAAGTCACTTGATATTTCCCTTCTGGTTTGTCAAAGGT
>NW_028145601.1:102500-150000 GCF_977016875.1 Pavona decussata
TCTCTTTCTTCTCCTAAGTTCTGTCATGCTCGTGTGATTTCTAGCAAGTAGAGAGCGGTGAAGCCGCGAGCTGCGAGAACCCCTCTTCCCAATTCCTCCTCATTCACTTGTCTAATTTGCATTATTTTACAAGTGCTTTGCATGCGTGATCTGAGGGAAAGAGTAGGACTGCTCACAGTCTAGCTGGAACAGTATCCCAGGTAGTTATGACAGCTTTGTCAGAGTCTGTCTAAATCATAATGGAAATCAGGTTTAGAATTGAAGGCTTGGCAAAAACTCGTCCCTTAGGAGAAAGGAATTTTGACAGAAGATACAAGACTCACAAACTGTTTATTTGGACCAATCCAGCAAACTTCAGCTGTAAAACCTCAAATTTTATACACACATACTCAGTTAATTAACAAACCAATGGTCAATGGCATTTTTCCAAGTTACAACAAAGTGTTCGTTACGACATTCATAATGACTAAAAAATTACAAGTTTGAAATAAAGAAATGAATTTTTGACATCCACTTGAATCACAGTGCTTCTTGTGGCTTATCTTCACACTACTTTCCACTCTGCTTGGCCATTTGGAATCTCACAGCAATAAAGGGCAATGTGAACATCCCTCCTAGATACAGGATCATGGTTGCCAGAAGTCTTGGCTTGTTCTTTGTCTGGAAAGGCATGTTCTACAAATAAAAGAGGAAAAAGATAGGTCCCAATTTGTATGGACACTATCAGGTTTTCAACCAAACATTTCAAGTCATTCATTGGGGATGCGACAGCTACTGAAGTAACTGAACCCTAATAAATATGAGCATCTCGTTATTACACCATTATTACACCCAACCCACGTATTTTTCCCAAAAGTGACTCAATGTGGACACCCCTAGAATACAACAAGGTCCATATTGGCAAGCTTTGAGTGTATAATTATTAATTTTGTTGGACTGAGAGCATAACCGACCTACATGACTTTTCAGATTGCTTTTTGTTGTTTTAGCCCAGATTCACCAGAGATTTTGCAGGTGGCCTTGAATTCCTTCAGGAAACATTGCTTCAGGTTCCTTCAGGAAATGTTTTATCCGCCACTTTGCACTTCGTTTGCAATGAAAACCTAATTGTATGATTATTTGCAAGATTTCCGTTTTTGTTACAAAATGAAGCGCAAAGCAGCGGATGAAACATCGGAGCAACGTTTTCTGAAGGAATTCAAGGCCACATGCAAAACTCAGTGAATCTGAGCTACAAACAACAAAAGGCAATCTGAAAAGTCATTCAGGCCGGTTATACCCTAGGGGGGATACTCAGGTATAAACGTGACAGAGGGAGGGGGGGGGGGGGGGTCCGACGTATTTTTTTGGGTCTAAAATTTTCAACTCCTGTATTTTTTGGGTTAAAGATTTAACCGCATATTTTTTTGGGTCTGAAAAATCTGTGCTTTTTTTGGGGGTTCGAATTTCTGCCAGGCTAATAGCGCTTATGCAATTCAAGCCAAAGTTCCCGCAAGATCCAAAAGGCAGAAAGGCAGTATGTATACTGTTCTTAAGATTGCATTTTTAGGGTATAAAAGTCATGTATTTTTTGGGGTCTAAAATTTCCAGTCTTGTTTTTTTTTTTGGGTGCACAATATAAGGTCCATGTATTTTTCTGGGTGCAAAATATTAGGCTCCGTCGGACCCCGACGCCACGTTTATACCCGAGTAGCCCCCCTGGGGGCTATACTGTCAGCCCTTCATTTCAAGGAACAATAATTATATTTTTTAATTCAAAACTTTGATGTCACAGAAAAGGAAAGGAGCTTATTTATGCAAAGGCTTGGGAATTTACCCTAAATACAAGAAATTTTGTCTGCAAAATATCAACATGCTATTTTAAAATGTGTGAACTTCAATAATATTATTAAATAGAAGAAAGATCCTCGCAGTTAGTATGCAACTTAAGCAGTTGCGAAAGAAAGCCTGAAAAAAATTCAGCCTGAATTTTTTTCATGCTTTCTTTTTGCAACTGCTTAAGTTGCGTAGGTAACTGCGAGGAGTTTTCTTCTCTTTGATCTTTCATCCACAGTTAGAAATATATGTTTCATATTATTGTTCCACTATTAACTAACTATTTTATGGGATGGTTCCAACAATGTATCTACCAGTACCAAAGAATTTTGTTCAGGTTATTTGGGGGGAAAACACAGTCTTTTCAAGCCTAAGACTACATGCCCTGAATAACCTGTTGACTTTTTAACAATGATGAAAATAAATCCCCTTACTGGATATCCAGGCTCTTTTAGCCAAAGAAAAGCTTGGGTCTGTTGTGTTTTGAGATTTCGAATTAATATTTTGTGACCTAAATTTGAAAACTTTTCAACTGAAGGAACTCATTTCAAGTTCAGTAAATAGCAGTTTTGGTCCTCCGGTCCAGACAGTGGGGAAGAATGTGGTTCAGGAGCTGAATTTTTTGGAGTGAAAATGATTTTGGATTTGAATTGATTAAGGGGCATGGGGCACTGCATGTGTTGTTGTTTTTGCCAAAAATGGATACTTGTGGATTCTTTTACAAACAGAGGAAGTATAAAGGGGGGGGGGGGGGGGCGGTAGGGAGAGTACATGGAGACGTGGGAGTAACGGTAGCTGGATAAAATGACACCACAAATCTAAACTTTTTATAGGGGGGGGGGGGGGAGCCCAAAACATTCCGGGTTGGGAGGGTGGATTTATCTTTAGTGGCAATGTCACTATACCACTAGTATGAAAAGCCAGAAACTGTGTTAGATTTTTAATACAGCAACGGTTTCACATGGACGGGATAATGGATTACTAAGGATGCCCGTAAATCAACAACATTTGTATCCATGCTTGCCTTACGCTGACCACATATAGTACAATATAAGTGCCAGCTTACGCGAAAACGTCTCTTCAAATAGGTGCATGATTATCCCAAAACTCATCGATAGCGCAGAAACAAGGGAACTACACAACAATTAACAACTCACGTTCCCTGGTCCCTCCGCAAACTGTGCACGTAAAGGCAGTACTCCAGTGGAGCGAACACGGGTAGCAGATCGGCCAAGAATATTGAGTGTTCTACCAGCAAACGCCATCTTGAAAACCAACCGGGAAGATTGCACCATGCACACAGAGTGTGCGCTATTGTGAGGGACGCTGACTTCAGAACGTGAGCCCTTGATTCAAAATGGCGGGCGTTTGAAGGTCTTTGAATCGATCTTTGATAGATTGACCGCTTCTTATGATTTTTCGTCTGATTTAAAATCATGGTAAGTTAAGAATTTATCATTTGTTTTATTGAGGGGTGTTCTGCCTATTTTTTGAGAAGATGCCCGAAATATTGCGTTGTTATCACCAATTTGTGCATGTACATTCCCGACAAATTTCACAAGGACGGTGAAGGACCTCTGTTACATGTGACTTGACTTGATTTCCTCGCGTTATCAGTCAGTGAAAATCAGTCAACGATTGTCAGTCAATATAATGAAAAAATAATTAATTGATCAATGTTGACTGATTCAACCAATCAATAAAAATCAATACCCTCTCACTGAAACTTCCAAAAGTATTGAATTGACTGTAAAAAGTAATTCACAGTTGCTTTGGGTTTGCTTTACTTTGCTCTACATGTTAGCAAAACTTGCGCTTCTTTCTTAGCCAATGAGAAGCAAAACCAAAACCAATTGGGACTTACTCGCACTCGTTTTCCCGGGCTTGGTGCCGGTAATACTTGTATTTGTATTGAGTTATGATTGGTTCATTACATTGTTTATGTTTGTTTTGATTGGCAAGAGTAATTACTTTGGTTTTGGTTTTAAGATACTCAACAAATTATTGAAAACCGCTCTATACAGTGTACATGTAGATAATCAGTAACTGATTGTTTTAGAGGAAAAACCAGAGCTTTCTGTCCTTTGGTAACATGGATGTGACACTCCGCTGTTATGTGTACATTGTGGTAATCTGGTTACGCATGCACTTGAATTGGATTGGGTCTGCAAAATCTGCGAGCCAGCGAGCCATGCGAGCCACTGTGCGAGCCATGCGAGTCATGCGAGTCACGATCATGTGAGTCATGCAAGTCATGCGAGCCACAGTATAAATGTTATTTACATTCGCATGACAACATTTTGGACTAATTTTTTACTCGGGCCGTAAGCCGGCACGAGTTAAATTTTCGGTCACGTTATCAAAATAATTCATTCTTTTTTTTGTTTTGGGGGGTTGCGATGGGCCGAGAGATAAGACTGCTGGCCATGGGTTAAGTTCTCTGTCTCGAGTTTTGTACTCGGGCGTACCAAACTCCCTCATTTTTTTCTTCTTTTTTGTTTTGTTTCCTTAGCTCCCCCTCCCTCGCATGGCTCGCTGACTCGCAAATTTTCATCACTCAATTAGATTCCTGCAACACACTTGTACCTAAAAAAAACTTGTGGAATATGTTTTTCTCATTCAAGAAGAGAGGAGAATGTGGGAATGCATTCAAAGTTACCAATAACTGAGGTCAGCCTGGGAACCTTCAATCCCTTGTTAGTCCTTTCTGGCTATTACACACAAAGATTGCCATGTAAATTTAGAAAGCCAAAGGAGTAATCAAAAATCGATACTCACGCAACTTTAAAGTGCTACTGCGACAAAAATCGAAAAAAAAATTTAACACGATATTTGGGCTTCAAGGTAATATAATTTTAGATCTTCAACTCCAAGAAAAAATATAATTCAGACCAACCTGACAAAAGTATACCCTTAAAATGCATCTGTCATTACTCAAACAGCAACTACTTGAGCCAACAAATTTTGTGCAGTGGCTTCCCTCCTGGACGTCATCTTATCATCTTGGTGGCATCGAAAAATGAGAAAAGGCAGTCAAAATGTGTTCAGCTTCCTCCCCTAATCAGGGCTGTCAACTCTCCTGGATAATCCGGGAGTCTCCAGATTTTGAGCCTTTTCTTCTGGTCTCGAGATTTCTGTCTGTAATCTCCCGGATAATAATTGACGAAGTTTGCCATTATTTTGTCGTAGAGTCGACTTTCTGACAAGAAAATCTGAAATGTTTAGCGTTATTTCTGGTAGCATTTAATGTACGTTCCCCCCCCCCCCCCCCCCCACTTAACCAGTGATGTGATGCCTCTGTAAGGCACTTTGTTATTGCTGGCCGGGAAAGTCATATTCTCCATATTTGAAGACGTGTAAGGTTGACAGCCCTGCCTACTTGTACCGAATATGGCTCTGATTTCAGTTCTAACATGAGTGGTAGTTTTTGAGACAAGGAGGTGATTCTTAGTGAAGTGAAGGGATAACATGACGTCACATTCTACTCAGGCCAACTCTCTGTGTGGTTCACAGACATTTTTGAATTGAGTAATGGCAGCAAACTGAATGTGGAAATTACGCTTGAAATAATTGACCTTCCCCGTTGGAATTAAAACTTAAAATTTGTTGTGCGTAGTACCTTCCTCCTGTACTTTCAAATGCTGAAGATAAAAGGAAAGGTAATTTTGATCACAGTAGCATTTTAAGAATTTGATTTTTATTGATTTACAATATCAATCAATATTAATTGGTATTGATTATTGATATTCATGCTTCCTCTGGGCACTTTGTAAAGTATTTATTATAAATTAAAAATAACCTGGCACAGAAGGTTGTTTTCACCTGAGATTTTTAACTTGTGCAAATGTTCTTGATTTCTTTCTTTCTTTGTAGTCACAATACAGTGTATGCTTCAAGCAAGAACAAGGTAAGATACCGTGTGACATCTAAAATGTGCCACTTTTAATGAAAATCAAATTTCCAATCAATTGTTGATTCAAACCTTGTGGATACATGTACAGTGAAACCCCGCTTTACGGATACCCAGTAGACAGCAAGAGCTTTAACTTCAAAGGGGTTTAGGCGAAAAATTACCGTAGTGTGAACCTAGTACCTTAGCAATAATTATTATGACAATGGTCTGTACGTATGCAGCAAAATTGATTCAGTTACTGATACATTTTGAGAGGGCTGTAACATATATGACATATTTCAACTTCTGGTGTTCTCATGAGTGCTTTACTGGTTAGTATAAACAGTAATAAAATAATGGAAACTCTTCAATCGCTAATACATGAATTTTATAACTGAATCAGTCTACAAAGATTTTCCAAACCTGCAGTTGCTGCCAATGAGGACATCAACATCTTCCAGGCCATTCTAACCAACTTGAACATTTTTTTAGCTCACGAGGACAGTATTTGGACTGTGGCTTGGGGAACAAGTGACAAAGATGGCATAGAAAATATTGTCACTGGTGCCGTTGATGACATGGTCAAATGCTGGAGATGGTTGGTGTTTTCTTATTATTATATTAATTAAATCACTCCATGCTTTGATATTTTAAGGTTTGTTGAATGCAGATATTCTTAGTGTGGCAGTTTGGCTAAGTGACGCTTGTCGTAATGAATGAAATTAACACCATTACGATCAGAAACAGTCTTGTCTGTGGGCAAATAGGTTTTCACAATCATGGTGGGTTTTCCTGGCCAGCAAGTGTCTCGTTCTCTCCTCGAGATCTCACCGCAACCCATCCTTCCACTGTTTGCTCTGATTGTCCCAACTCACACGGTCAAAAAAAAAAAAAAATTAAAAAACCCATGGAAACTCATACTATGCAGGCTAACTTTCCCATTACTCTAATCCATCATTTTTGCTGAAAACAATAATTCTATAAAGCTTTGCAATTTTTATAAATTTTCCCTCTTGAAGGAAGGGGCTTTCAGCTTCTTATTTTACCCTCTGATGGGTGAGTCCCCAGAACAGCCACCTACACTGTACTTCAAATTTTTACTCAAAGCTCTTAACAGGTGAAAACATAATTTTTTTTGATTTTCTGATAATCTGTGAGATCCCTATGGGTTCCTGAAAAGTTAGGTGGGATACAAGGTAACTGAGTTATTTTGGCTGGAAGTGGGATACAAAAACAGCAAACCACTGTCCTCTGGTAAAGATTTTGTGAGGTTACCTAATTTCATATAAGCCTCGTTCCATTTAGGTTTCCTCCCCATTTTTTTACCTTCCACTCGAAAACCTGTATTTTGTATCGTATTTTGTAACGTGTGTAGTATGGCGAAAATAAAAGATAAGAAATATATAAAAAATGCAAAATTAAGATATTCATTTAAATGACAGGAATGAAGACAAACTGGAACCTAGGTTTAACTTTGAAGGACATCAACTTGGGGTAGTATCAGTGGATATAAACTTAACAGGCACACGTATCCTTGACAGATAACTAAACTATTTTCCATGCACTTTGTACTGTAGATTTATAGCTCACCAAATTCAACCATGTTCTCATGTAATGTTCAGAGTACTAACTTGATAATGATCCTTGGTAAGGTAAGGTAAGGTAAAGTCGCACTGCAAGCCTAAGTGCGAGTGCATGAAGTAACGAGGAGTAATTTGCTACTCCCTCCTGGATGGAATGCTAGTCCATTGTAGGGTTACCCCCAGCAGTATGTTGTCGGCACCTATATATATATATAGTCTTGATTACCAGCCGCTGTTCGGGAAATGCGGAAATTGAGCCTACCATATGTACACCTGGGCAAAGAGAGACAATGTCAACCAAGGAAACAACACAGCAATGAAGCCACCTACTACCCAATCAAAAGATTGACATGCTACCCACTACCCCACAGTGCCTCTTTTAGCCTAGAGCAAACTGTTGTTCATATTTGGACATTTTCAGATAATCAGTAGCCAAGATTCAATTTTAGAACATCGGGATTTATATTTCTAGAAACTGACCCTTGAGGGTCCAGGCTGATCCCCCTTTTGAGACTATAGAGCTGATATTATTCACAGTTTAAGGGGGACCAAGATATTTGAACTTATCATGTAGAACATAAGAATTAATGATAATGTGGTGGTGTAAAATTTTTTGTTTCAATATATATACATTTAATTTTATATTTATTTCACATACACATGGAAATCTCACCTTCTTTATTTTTTTGTCTTGACACCGGCACTACACTTGTATTCGTGCAATGGGAAACCTTTGCAAATAATTATTATGATATATAAAATATTAAATAAACAAATATATGAAATTTTCTATAAGCTGCTTTGTCTATGGGATTCCCTGCTAACAGAGGCTCTTTTCCTGGTGTTTGTTGACTGGAGAAAAGAGTCTCTTTTCTCCCGTCAACGAACACCAGGAAAAGAGCCTCTGCCAGCAGGGAATCTATGGGGCTTCTTGTTCTTGCACAAAAAAAAAAAATGGGAAGGCAACTGTTATTCATAGAAATACAGTATTGGAATTAGATGCTAGTGCATAATGAAAAATCAGTATAATTTATGGGTCATATGAATAAGAAGGCTCTAGGTACATTAAATCCTTAACTGCATAATAGTTGCTGCATCAAGTTCACTAGACAGTCACATCAGAATATGGGATTTAGAAACAGGAAAGCAGCTGAAAGCCATCGACTGTGGGCCAGGTACAAAATGCTAAATAAATAAAACTGCTTATGCTTTTAGCCAAAAACAAAAAAACAGTGCTGTCCTTGTAGACTTTGAACCCAATTTTCCAACACACTGTAAAAATAAATTGAAGGGCTCTACGCATAACCGACCTATAGCGCATTTCAGATTGCATATTGTTGTTTTAGATTCACCAGAGCTTTTGCATGTGGCCTTGAATTCGTTTAGGAAACATTGCTCCATTATTTTATCCACTGCTTTCCGTTTCGTTTTGTGATAAAAACGGAAATCTTGCCCATAGTCATAGGCTCTTATTCGTTTATTGCACGCAAAGTGAAAACAGCAGAAAAAACATAGGAGCAACGTTTCCTGAAGGAATTTAAGGCCACATGCCTGACATGCAAAAACTCCAGTGAATCTGAACTAAACGACGACACACAATCTGAAATGCACTGTTTACTACTAGGTTGGCAACCTGCCCGAGCTGTTCAATTGCCATTGTATACATGTACATGTAATTGACTCCCTTGCTCGACAATCTAGAAAGGAACTGCTAACACTTTTGTGGCCATGTATTACCATGACAAAATTCCTGGCAATTTAGTCCTCAGGCAAAAGAGGTTAAAATGCATTGATCAACATTAAGCACACAAAGCGCAAAGCTGCAGTGCATACAGAAACTCTGCAATTGGTAAAAAATATGCTCTTATCTCAAGCCCTTTCGTAAAAGTTGTCTTTTTTTTTCGCTGTCAATGTGGCATGCAACTCCTTCAGGTTCCATAATTATCACTTTTAAAAAAAACTGAATGATGTACAGAAGTGTGCCAAATAAATATAACCTACAAACATCCCCAGTTTCCAAAGAAACAGAAACTATAATTTGTACAAACAACAGATTTAAAACAATTATTGTTTGGAGGTGAGAGGTTAAGAGGACTCAATCAATGAACTCTAGACTGCTAGCGGTCTCCCTTTAGACAGTCGAGAGGACGCGCGAAATAGCCGAGCGGAAAAAGCCGAAAACTCGACAGTCTCGTCTCGTTTTTTTCTCCTCGTTGCAGTCTCGCCGCGCTGTGCACTTTCGGCATTTTCGCTCGGCGCTTTCGCGCGGCTTCTCGACTATCCAGAAAGGGACCGCTAGCAGTCTAAATGGCAAACATTTTTGTAGTAGTATTAATTACACACAATTGACTGGTCTACAGTGGACACGTGGACAGTGGCATTTTCACCAGACTCGAGACTCATTGCTACTGGCAGCCATGCGGGAAAAATCAACCTAATAGGAGTGGAAAGTGGAAAGAAGGAGAGTGCCTTGGATACCAGAGGAAAATTCACTATGAGTACAGCTTATGTATGTCAGTATGTAAAATGATGTCAATTCCAGGGACACTTCTCGTTGTTCCTTGTACTTCTTAGTGGGGAAATTGAATTTGCGCCACGAGATTCTGATACCATCATTTTTGTATGGGAGTCCCCACCACCCCCTCCCCCACCCCCAACCCCCCCCCCCCCCCATGTGGGGAAGCACGCAGCAACTACTACGAGATTGAACAGAGTTAATGTTTCCTGATACGTTAACCTAAATGTTACTTGCGTAACAATAAAGGGAAGCAAACTTCAATATTTGCATTATGGTTGAATGGCAGCACTGATTGCTTGATGCGTTTGGAAAACCGACTAATGTTGTATGAAATTGTTGTTAAATGAGACGTTTCTAAGGAATTAAATAAACAACGTATAGTACTGAGGTGTACTTGATTTCAGAGCCCTGATGGCCATTACATTGCATGTGGAGCCATTGATGGAATAATCAACATTTTCGACCTGACAACAGGAAAATTACTCCACACTTTAGAAGGTGAGAAAATTTGTCGGTCGTAATAACTTGCCTCAAGTTGTGGTCATTGCGCATGAAAGCATACTCTACGGTATTCATATAGCTAGCAGGCATGAAATATTTTTTTTTTGTTAAAGTTACGATATTTTATACATGTTTCACACCCACTAGCGGGTTTTTTGTACTGGAGGTGGATGAAGTTTCATCCGAAAAATGTATACTATAAAAAATATAGTAGCTTTTGTAAAAATACTCTACAGTACTTGCCGTTTACTTTGTTTGTTATTCTTTAGTCTCCAAAGCAGTTCTTAGTTTTTGCGTTGGTCCATTTTTCCAACGCGTGGTCTTCGCACGAAACCTCTGGAGCGAGCGGGAAATGAAAAATGAGATACGCCCGTAGAGAACGAGACGCTTGCGTGTCAATCAACGCTTTAGGTGCCTCGTGTCTCGCGAGTTCGCGCTTTCGGTGCTTCGCGTCCAGCGTGTTAACGCTTTCGGCGCTTCGCGTCTCCTTCCGTGAATTTCGAGGGAAGAAGCGAGAGTTTTGCAGTCTAGGTACCTTTAGGGGCCAATTGCATTAGCTGCTACACCCTGGTTTGCAAGCTATCCAAGGTTTACTTGCTTTGCCAGGATTATTAAGGTTTCAGCCAAGGATTACACTGCGCGATTCATCCGTGGGATAGCAGGGATGGCGCAGTGGTGAGAGCACTCTCCTCCCACCAATGTGGCCCGGGTTCGATTCCCGGACTCGGCGTCATATGTGGGTTGAGTTTGTTGTTGGTTCTCGTCCCTGCTCCGAGAGGTTTTCTCTGGGTACTCCGGTTTTCCTCTCTCCACAAAAACCAACGTTTCCAAATTCCAATTCGACCTGGAAACAGTGGAGAGAAGAACCACTCCGTGGATTCCACTGAAATTCCCATTCAGTTGCCCCGGGGTAGCCTTGGAAGGGGTTGTTTGTTCAATTGTAACACGGAGAATTAAGATAAGTGTGAAACACTCGTATAATTTTTTGTACGTAAAGATTATATGTGTGAGTATATGTGTTCATGTAAAGATTATGATGACGATGGTGATTATGACTTCCACACAAAAATTAGACGTCGTATCATAATTTTTTCAGCGGAGTTAGTTTCTAAAGGAACTGTGGTGCAGCGTCGGTGGGAGAGTGGAAAGGAATGTTTGATTTTATCATGCAGCTGAGTTGCCAAGGTAATTTGGCCACAGTAAAGAGATTCCAGAGATGACGTTTCGAGCGTTAGCCCTTCGTCAGAGCGAATACGATGGGCTAACGCTCGAAATATCAGCTCTGGAATCTCTTTACTGTGGCCAAATTACCTTTAGCTGGCAACTATGTTGATTAAACCAAATAATGTATAATTTCTTTAATTTGCAATAAATTCAAAATGGACTGTGGATAAAAAGAGTCATGGCTGGCAAGACTAACCAGACGAAGCATACGCGTCTTTTAGCCGCTGAACAATTACTCACGGGAATTAACACAGAATTAACCACTTTTGTTTTTATAAATTTATAACTTTTCTTTTCCTGCAGGTCATGCCATGCCCATCAGGTCTCTAACCTTCTCGCCAGACTCTCAGCTGTTGATTACTGCTTCTGATGACAACCACATCAAGATGTATGACGTGTACCATTCGTTAGAGAACTTAGTTATACGGAAAACAAATCCTGATTAGGTAGCTTGTATTTTGCACAAGAGCATTCAATGTTCGGGAAACATTAGCTATCACTTCGTGGTCGGGATTTTTTCGAAGTTTAATTGCTAATGTAGTCCGGCCTTGCACCATTTAGATTTTGGGACTAAAGACGTGAGAAATAGCTGACTATAGACCCTATGCAAAAATTGCTGACATTTTAATATTCTTTTTCCTGCATTGAACTATGATTAGCCCTACTAGCCTCGTTCAAGGTAAAATAGTCTTGATTGTTGAAATCAAGAACGGGTTTAGTTAGGCTAATATGAATGCAAATAAAGAATATAAAAATGTCAGCCATTTTTGCATATGGTTTATGGACCTGTGTAAGTCGATTGTTTAGACCCGTTGATACATATCATGATAAGCATAGGTTTTCGGCCGTTAGCTTCATTCGAAAACAGGATTGTTCTAGTATAAGGTTAGACTTTTCGTCCACACGTACATGATAACAAGACGGAACGACAATGGAGATTTAAAAACATGTTGCTCAACGAGGAGAGTTTTTCTTTGCAAATGATGTTTACGTATGGATAGAAGCGAGCGACAAAACAAGGATTTGTTTTGTGATTTGCCTTCCCTCCATGCGTAACCATCAGAAGTGATCACTATCATTCAAAAATCTGTTCAAAGACGTATTACACTTGGAAACACCGGCGAAAACTGAGCTGCCAATGACTTGAAATCGAAGACTTTTTTCCCATTTTGGTAAAACTGTGTCGGTCCTAACGAAACATTTCAAGAGGACGGCGTAACAAATTCGGAAAAATTAACTCCAACATGAGTGTTGACAAAAAGTTTCTGAAAACGCGTTTATAACCATCTTTTTAACAATTGCGGTTTGACTATACACTGGACTGCAGGGTTTGGTCCATCACGCATTTGTCTATTGGAATGGTAGAAAATGATGTAAAAGAATTTCATGACCAGTCTGGCAGTGCCTAGATTTGAATGACTTGTTGTTGTCGTTGTCCGTTGCTTGGTCTTTCCTTCACTTTCAACAGACAACATGCCAACTTAGCAGGAACTCTCTCCGGCCATGGTTCGTGGGTTCTTGGTGTTTCGTTTTGTCCAGATAACACGCACTTTGTTTCAAGGTATGTTGTTGCCGTAGTTGTTGTTATAAACAAATTGACTGTGGTGCTGCGTCGGTGGGGAGTAGAAACGAACGTTTGGTTTATCGCATGAGTTGATAACTAAAGGTAAATTGGCCACCGTAAAGAGATTCGAGTGCTGACGGTTCGAGCGTTAGCGCTTCGTCAAAGCGAATCACGAATGGATCCGCTCTGACGAAGGGCTAACGCTCGAAACGTCAGCACTCGAATCTCTTTACGGTGGCCAATTTACCTTTAGTTATCAACTCTGTTGATAAAACAAGCAGTCGTTGTTGTTATAGTTTGTTTTGTAACGCAACGTAACGTGGCTTAATATAACGTAGCGTAACATAACATAACATGATAGTTTATTCAGGAAGAGAAAACACAACACAAGTTAAAAAAACACCTCCTGAAAGGAGATTCCCTTTGTGGACACAAGTTCCTCCAACTAAAAATGTTTATAAAACTTAAAATTTACAGATTAATTACATTACTGTTGTAGTTAATTTTCATGCGAATCTTCAGACTGCTCTTAATGATACATATCAACAACGCCGGAATACTTTTAACAATTCAGTACAAGTCGCACTTCTGATCATGACATAAAAGTTTGTAGTAATGATGGAACTTGGTTTACCATAATAATGTTTAGTGAACTCCAAGAAATCGTGAAAAGGAAGACGATCTATACTAGAAATTGTCTTATAACACTGAACTTAGAATAATAATTCTCTTCGAGTTTCTAGTGTTCGCCATTTCAACATACTACAGCGGTGTTCATGATATGTCAAACACGACAGAGTGTTTCATCCTATTTCCAAAACACCGAGAATTGGGTTAAAAAAAGCGAGGCAAAGTCAACGATTTTTTTTTTAACCCACTTCGACTGAGGTATCCGGAAATCGGATAAAAAAACTCTTTCGAGTGTTTGAAAGACCAACAACAGCTTCGCCTGCGAGCAAGTTCTTGCTACCTCTCCCCTCTCCCCAAGAGCTTGCTCGCAGGCTAACAACAGCTCATAAATTCAGAAAATAAAATTCCGTTTCGTAAAGCTTTCAGCAACTTAAATTTTCAGCTAAAATATCCTATTAACAGATCAAACTTATAAAGCCTGCCGCACACTTGAGGAAAGAGCTGAGCAAACTGCCTCGCGAGGCGATTAGCTCAGCTGTTTCATCATGTGTGCGGTTGAGTTTTGTGAGTTTTTGTGTCTACGGCTTCTAGAGAAGCGTAGACACTATGTCATCGGGTTGAGTGAAAGAGTGAAAGAGTGTAAGAGTGTAAATGCCACAGGAATCCCAATTGGAATCCTATCGAAAGCCGACACTAATCCTCGACTGACCGAGATATAAGCGATTGTATTTCCGGATCAGGACAATGGCGACAATACGGTAAATGATGTTTTCCGATGTTGATTTGCTTTTTACAAATAGTTTAAGTGATGATTTGAACCAGAATTCTGTAACTTCTGGAGTGTCTTCAAATTTTACATGCGTGTTTGCACGCACGCAAACAAAAAAACTGAAAGTTTTGGCCTCTAGTAGCAAATGCATCGTTTATTTCGATAAAATGTTTTGTTGGAAAAGCTTTTTGTTGATTTTTGTGTCTTTGTCAATTCATATATGCGTTTAAGAAGCGACAAATGCGTAATCAAGGACAATTCGCATAAGCGGGTTGAAATTTGATATGCCAAAGGTCTTCATCAACATGCTGTGAATTTTAGATATTTTTGCGTTCAAGTGTGTTTTTCGGCAAATGATTAATAGTAACGATATTTTTTTACGTCAGAAAACATTTGTTTAATCATTCCAGTTTAATATGCAGTTAATTTTGGAAGCCAATGATATTTATTTATCTACTGCGCATTTTAAACCGCTGCAGGAAAAAGTTAATTTATGCTAAAACTATGAAAACACGACAGGAGTCAAAGGATTAAAGAATGCTACTTGCCATTCATAAGTTCAGTATAGATTAATTAATAGTTTCTGTTGCATTTTATGCCTACGTTTCAGGTTAGAACTTTGCTTTCAGTACTTTATGTTTAGAACTTTGCTGCATTGCTTTCAGTACAAAGTTGTGGTTCACGTTGTAAGATTATATAATATATTGTTTATGTTAGAATAAAGTTACAGTTCTCTTCTTACAAAATGTTTGTGGTAAATGATCCCAGCTTAATCTCAATCTCACCAGTATTCTGTGCAACATTTTTACAACCATTTTTTTTTTATCTCTGTCCTATTTCCACTCCTCCCTCTTCGTTTTCATTTCAGTCTTATTTCCCTTTTCTTCAATTCTTTTATATCACATTTCTATACCATAACTGCAGTAGACACATGCAGTCTGAGACTGCCTATTTTTCGCCTTGCGAGGCCGTGAGGAAATTATCTATCATGTTTGCTATTTGACATTTTGCCTCGCGAGGCGAAATTCTCACGAAAACTCAACGGCACACTTGAGCCTCGCGAGGCAGTTTGCTCAGCTCTTTCCTCAAGTGTGCGGCAGGCTTTAGCTTATACAAATAATATGCTTATAAATGTTTCAGCTTCAGTTTCAGTTTTTTGTTTTGCCATAAATTGAACAAAATCAAAAAAACTAATTATTTAAACACTAATGGCGAGGAAGCCAAAAGGAAGTTACCGGGCTTATAAGGAATGGGCTCCCTTAGTTAAGTAATTAGAACAAAGTATTATCATAGTTACACATGGGGCCAAAATCAATGGCAGAGCTACAACAAATCTTAAAATATATTACAGTCATATTAATCAAAGTTAGGCTAAAAAAAGCGAAAATGAAAGTGAAAGCAGAGGGAAATAAATGATAAGAGGAATGCTTTCAGCTTACTACAAAAGGAAGCGGTACTTGTTGCATTTCGAATTTCAAGACTAAGAGAATTAAAAAAAGACACATACACAAGACGATCTGGGAACACAGAAGGCAACCTTTTTAGGTATTTTGTTTAATGTTCTCGTTAGGTACTCCTGAGTAGTGTATGAGCTAAAGATGACCAGAGATAAAGATAAAAACTTTTTGCTGACATTGTTGTTGTTTTAATTTTTTAAGCTCCAGCGACAAGACTGTGAGGGTGTGGGATGCGGGATCAAGACAGTGTGTACAGACATTTTACCAACACAACGATCAGGTATTTAAATTTAATTCTAAAATTTGTAAACTTGTATAGCTCATAATTCCATGACAAGATGATCAAATGTGCTTTACAGTTGGGAAAAATCTCCTGATTGAATTGGAATTTGAAAATGTTGGTTTTTGAGGAGAGGAGAAAACAGGAGTACCCAGAGAAAAACCTCTCGGAGCAAGGACGGGAACCAGCAACAAACTCAACCCAATTATGACGCAGAGTCCAGGAATCGGACCCCGGGCCACATTGGTGGGAGGCGAGTGATCTCACCTCTGCGCCATCCCTGCTCCCCAGCTCAATACTATACCTTATTATTAACTCGAAAACTTATGAAATTAGTAAGAGTTTACAACTCTGGTTGGATCAAATAAAGAGTAATCACCGCCATGTCATTGTCATTCTAATATCGGATCGGTGACAAACTATTAAGTGATAAGTGCGTAGCAAGACTGTGAGCATCGACCCAAATGTATTATCAGTATTTTCGCTGACATGTTCTTTTGTTTTCTGCAGGTTTGGGGAGTGAAGTACAATGCCACTGGCTCCAAGATTGTGTCCGTGTCGGATGACAAGTCGATCATTGTTTATAACTGCCCTCTGTGATTGCCTATGCTGTGTACTTATCTATATTTGATACGTCTTAAAGACGTCAGAAAATAAAAGTGTAGTCTTTTCTTAGTTAGAATCGTATTGTTTTATTTTCCAAGAAGGTGCTTTGTTCCAGCCAGCGGCCGCTCTCGACACAACCAAAAATCCATGAAATTTGATCCAAAATTGTCTCCATATGGTTTTGCGGAACTGACTAGCCTGCGCGCTTACGTCTATAATTTCCTTTGAGCGGAAAGAAGAGCTTGTTCTAGCCTGCGTGTTAGGGGCTAGAAAGGAGAAGCTAGAGAGAAGTGGAATCGCATCCTCGCTCGATTTCCCCCTCCGCGCCCTAACCCTTTCTTGCGCGCTAGCCACGCAGGCTAAACTTGTTCAAAACCTGGAAGAAGAACTTTCGTCGCGCCATTTCGCCCAGCCCCGACTGACTGCCCCTGGGTCTCCGAAACTCGTCAGAATATTACGTTCGAAATTTCGAGTGGTGGGTTTTGAAACAAGTGTACTCGATGAATTCTCAGCTTCTTAGCAAAAATGGCACCCTTACAGTTGCGGGTGCTTCTTAATTTTTTTTGGTTTTGGTCCTTTATTGCTCCTTATCTTTTGGATGTGTTTTGATTCAGTGACGGATTTAGGGGACGGTCGGGGTATCGACCATGCAGGGACTCGGGAGGGGAAGCATTTTCTTTGCCAAACGGTGAAGTGCTTCGAAATGTTTTATTTGGAAGCATTGTATCCAGCAATGTTGTTTTGAATTTCAAGCCTGGTGGTTTGAATAATATCGATAAAATGAATAGTAGTCATTTCGGACGAAAAGCGGCCGAGTGAATGATTTTGATCTTATCGATCACGTTTCCCAGACGCAAAATACGAAGAAACGTTTACCTTCTTCCCAGGTTGCAGGACTTTTGTCTTCGTAACCTTCTATACTTTTCGTTGTCTTTTGTTGCTGCTGTTGTTGTTGTTTTTTGTTTGTTGTTAATGTTTTAAGATGAAAACTCACAAAAAGGCCAAAACAAACCACTTCCCGCCATTATCGTAAAATAAAGGATTGTGGGTAACAATAACGCACCCCTCCCTAGAGAGGAGACACGTTGCCTATTTGGGAGTTCATACAAACAAGTTTATATAGCAACCCCTGGATGATCTGCATATTTTAGTTGTATATTTTTAACGCCGCCGTTGACCTTGGAACTCGGCGAAAATATTGCTTAAATCATGGGATAGTTATCACAAGAATATAAAAATGTTGGAAGTAGATGAATTTTCAGAGCGGGGCGATGCCCCAGCGCTCGCGATCCTAAAAGACAACGCGAGAAAGAAAGCTGTGCGGCAAGTTGTCGAAACCCAGGAAGAATTGACTCGTATACACGAACGCGTAACAAGGGTAAGAAATGCTGTTGGACCAGCCTTATTTCCCCGTTTTTACTTTGTTGTTTTCTTTGTTTTTTATCGCATTCTTTGATCTTCTTCTTAGACTATAGACGCGTACGAACTCACCGAAAAGTTGTCGGGCCATCAACTTGACGAGAAGGAGGTCGAGCGAATCGCCGAGGATTTCATCAGGGAGCAGGCGACTTTGGAGTTTGTGGACGATATGGTGAGAAAGATCGTTCTTTTTTCATTAACCAAAACGCTTGTATAAGCATGGTTAGTTCTTTAATCTTTGATTACGGACATAGCCCTGGTCGTAAGCTCACATTGAATACAGACCCGTCATTTTGACATTATGCGAAGCGGCCTCTTGGGAACCGATAGGCGTCCATAATTTGTAAAATTTTCTTTTGTTTAGAAGTTGTTTTCGTGACTTGGTTTCCTGTTCATAATCTGAGCCGTAGATCGAGCATTTGTCGTTTTGCATTTTATTTCGTGGAACCAGTTCACCTGAAGACTTTTAAAAGCACTTTTTTGGGGGTCCCCGTGTAAAACACAGGCTTAGTCGGTATGCTCATTTTGGGCATGATGACACTGGAGTTACGCATCATAAATTTTGCCACGTTGTGAATGTTTTATAATCTTTATGTTCATATCCATTGGTTTCTTCGTTTCTAATGATGGCTCTATAAATCTTTAAACTTACATTTTCTGGTGAGGTTTTATTTTGTTATAAAGCATGCATGTTCATTGATGTCATGTTAATCATTTTAAAGCTTATTCGTGTCGTGCACTTGTTGATCGGGGTTCGTGCCGGTCATGGAAATCCTAAAAAGTCATGGAATGTCAATGTTGTAAAAGCCAGGTCGAAGGCGAAGTCGTGGAAAGTCATGTGAAATTAGATGTTAGAACGAATATTATCAAATTGTGTTTTAAGTGGCCTCACAATCTGTCTACTCGTGAGGCTACCTTCACCAAAAGGTGACAGATTTAGTTTATGGTGAGTGGTATAATTTTTGGGTTTCCATGGTCATGGAAAGACATGGAATTTTATGTTAATTTATGACAGGAAATAATTTAGGCTTAGCTTTCACCAGACAATTGGGAATTTTTACTGTTTCCTGACTGTCCCAGGTTTTGCTGAGAAATCAATTGGGAAAATCTCCAGACATCATGTGCGACAGATGCTATTTTTATTTGTCATGGGGAAGTGGGGAACTGGAGCGAAGCAATTTAGAGGATTGGTATAAGGCTAAAACTGTCGCCGACTCCTCCAAAAGTACAAATTTGAATTTCAGAAATACTCCCAATTTTCCCGATTTGTCTGCTACCATCCCATACGATCAGGGATGTCTATGATTTCCTGATGTATGAAAACTAGGCTTTGTAACAATGAATTTGAGCATGCTGCATGTAAGGTTCTTAATTGGCTTCAAAATTTTGTAGGGCCAAATGCAATGAAAATTGTGCAGAAAATCATCTGTATGCCTGTACGTGTTTCTATACAGTGCTGTAATGTGTCTGTACAAAGCCTAGACTTCATTCCTTCATTCCTTCATTCATATTCATACAATATTGGGAAAAAAGATAAAAGAGAGGGTACAGCAGGAGTGTCCAGATCAGCTTTTCACTGAAAATAAAACAGTATGCACACTTTTAGTAATTAAAAGCTCAGTTCTCACTTCACAGCTCAATTCTGTCACACAAATCTCATTTCTGGATCTTTTTCTTTACCACTCAGTATCATACCCAGGGAGAAGTGAGGGGTTTTGCTCAAAGGTGGCCCACGACCCGCGGCCAGCGGCCAGCAGCCCACCTCAAAGCCTGGCGGCCCCTGGCCCACTTCCCAGTTATATAGCCCCACGGCCTGCAGCCCACCTCAAATGCCACGGCCTGGATTTTTTTCCGCTCACTTCAAGATGACGGATACTTACCATGACAGACTTGTAACTGACAAATTAACGATCCGGTTAGCCTAAATACACTGTAGCTCTCTGGTTAGCCTAGTTTAGCTTACGTTAGCTAAACTAGGCTAACCAGAGAGCTATTTATGCTAATCAGACTGGTGCTATTTAGGCTAACCAGAGCGTTATTTTGTTAGGTAAAAGTCTGTCATGGTAAGTATCCACCATCTTGAAGTGGGCACAAAAAAGACCAAGCCATGGCATTTGAGGTGGGTCATTGGCCCATGAAATAGGAAGTGGGCAGCAGGCCACCAGGCCATGGGCTTTGAGGTGGGCCACAGGGTGCGGGCCACCTTTTAGAAGTGAGGACCCTAGAGATTGGAGACAATAGGTTCAAAATGCTGAAGTTGTACTTGTACACAATTTTGTACGTGTAGTCCAATTTGAGGGTCACTGTTGATTTGTGTTTGAGAAGATACACTGTATTCTGCCAGCATGAGACAGCTATATTAATTCCGAGGGATGTAATTAATGGGCTGAAGACAATGAAGAATGAAGAATGGATTACAGTTTTTTCAATTTCTGCAAATTACGATCTTTTGTGCTTTTATTCAAGCTGTTTTAACACGCAAATATCTTAAAATTGCAGCCACATAAGCAGCTCAATGTATGTTGAGAATGTTTTGCTATGATGAAAATGCAAGAATAACAAAACATTTTGGCCCTTAAACATTGATTCTTATTGTTTACTTGTAATGCTCTTACAGATTTTCTTGTTAGTTGACCCACAAAGTTGTCTTAATAAAGGTGGAGTAGTACAAATTGTGATTTCAAGTTTCATTGTAAAGTGTCTGACCAGATTTTAAGATAATTGGTGTTATCTAAAATGAACCGCTTTGGGTTACCATTGCCATGGTAACAGCTGTCACTTGGAAACCAATGAAGCCAAGAAAAATAAATTAAATTGAATTATACCTTTTGTGCAAAATTCTGATTTGAAAAGATCCACCCCAAAGGCCAGAAAATTAAAACTGTTGTGATCCTCCTTGAACCCACATTAAATTTATCAATCACTGGATAAAAGATTCATTTTAGATCGTAATAAAAATGTGCAGTTCCAGAAAATATCCATACTCCCCCATGAAAGGTTTTTTGTTTTGCACCCCTCGTCCCCCCAGGAAATTCCAGTTTAGCTTCATACTTTGCTTCTAAAATTTTGACTTTTAAGACCCCCCTCCCACTCGGAATTTCCGATGATCTTCCATGGGGTGGGTATGGATTTTTTCTGGAACTGCACAATTTATTATTGTAAATTTGTTAGTACCAAGTACATTGCTGAATCCCTTCGACACATCCTAGCTTAAACGTGGGAAAATTATTAAAACACTACCAGAGATGATGGTGAGGTAAAACTGGCATTTGACAATTTATTATTTGTTTATTATTTGTTAATTATTTCTCTATTATCTGTGAATTACCATGATGTTGGACAAGCTACGGAATGATGTATGACTGTTGCCCTGGTTATTATTTTGTAAAATAATAAACAGAAACTTTTCACCTTACTCCTCACAAATTGAAAAGATCTTCAATCTGAAAATGTTCATTAATCATTAGCTTCGTCGCATCTTTTCTAGACTCAGCTGTTTATAATCTTGTCAGATCCAGTGGCCAAAAGAAAGGTAGGAATCTCTTCAGGTGCTCATCTGCATCATAGTTTTGAAATATCTGTCATTGCTAACAATGTAAGTGCATGGTAACAAATGCAGGAGTCACTTCAATTTTGATTATCACCCATTTCATTATTTCCTTAAAGCCAATAACAAAGAAGTGTTGGTTATACGTGCATTGTAGAAATAATAGTTAATTATGAATAAAGTGATGTGGGTACAAATCTGTGAAAATGGCATGTTTCGGATACTTTAGAATGTAGTTAGCAAATAAATCCATTGTGTTCTTCTTTGAAATTAAGGCCACACTGGCATAATGTTAAATGCCATGTTATCTTGGTTTAATTATTACCATCAGATTTGTGGAAGTGACATTATTTTGCCGTACTACGTACTGAAGGCTGCAATGATATAACTCATTCTAGATAGCCAAAGGTAATAAGTGCAAGTGCTGTATTGTCTTGTCTTTTAGTATCAACAGCAAGTTGCAGTATTTATTGTTGGATTTGAAAATCTCTGTGGACGTAGGGCAAAGGTAAGTGATTTAATTGTATATTGTATTAAAAAAAAGTTGTGAAATCAGAGCTCACTAATCAAGGGGGATACAATTCACAAATGAAGGGGTGCGCAGAATAAGGCCTTAAGTGACTTTTGATGTAAGGTCAGATTCTCCTTTTATTTCACATTAGCAAAACGAGAAAATTTGGAAGGAGATTCTAGCAGTTTATCAGAAGTCACTTAGGGCTTTTTTCAGGCACCCCTTCAAATGCAGGTAGCTGGATTTCCTCCAGGGTGCTCAGTTCACCATTGCCGGGACAGTGCTATTTCAACATGTCAAGGCAACAAACTGTGATGATCTTAAATCCAGTTGTAAGTGTTAGTAGTTATAATACATTACAGGGAAAATTGTACATCAAACAGTTTTGTGTCCCTACCAACTTTTCCTGAGTCAAAAGCATGAGATTTTCATCTTCATATTGCCCTAATTTGAGTCGCAGTTTCCAAACATTGCCAAAAATGTCCAGTTAAATGTTGCAATGTTTTCGAAAGTAACATGTTAAAATGTCCAAAGTTTTCTGAAGATTGGGAAGGTTACTCTCTGAACCCCCCCCCCCCCCCCACCCTCCCCCGCCACCAAAAAAAAGAAGAAAACTCCAACTGCAGCTCATATTGGCAGGTACATTATATTTAGCATCACTCTTTTGGGTGTGGACTATTTTTTTTGTAGACAGTGATTTAATTTACCCATCATTCAGTAAAGGAGCGACGATAATAAACAGCATTAATTTTTTTACTTGGGTAACAATAATTTATTTTCCGAGTATGCCTGTGTCACTTTCTGAATAATACATCATCGTCATTTATTTACCAGGTTTAAAATATTCCATCACATTCATTCCATTGTGCGTATGCCACACATGACGTTCCATCAGTAGCAGTATGCAGGACATTTGTCCCATGAACCTAATTTAATGACCTACTGTAATAGCTCCCACGAGTCTCCTGTAGCTCAGTGGTAGAGCATCTGAACTAGTAATCGGAAGGTCTTATGTTCAACTCCTGATAGGAGCAGTCAGATTTTTTTCTGAACTGCCTGTGTCACTTACTGAATAATAAATACATCATTCTCATTAATTTATGTTATGTTTTATTCTGTTTCAGCTTTTAGCCCAGTTACAAGAGGTAAGAAAACCAGACTTCTCACCATATATAATCTATAATACCTGTTGACTTGTAAACGTCACTACATAGTTGATGTAAGTGATATCAACTATTTGTTGTAAGGCTATAGTTCAAAGTTCATGTAACCCCAAACTCAATTACAACCTTGTCCGGTTATCTATTTCAAAAAAGGGAAATTCTTTTTTCTTATATCCCCTCTCCACCCCCTCCACCCCCCTAAGGAAATAAGTTTTTGCTGAGGAGGTACATAGGATTTTCTTTTCAGTTCGGGAGCTGCCGAAATTTGGAAGCTTCAGGGTAATGTTTCAAAGATTGGATTCCTGCCATCTTTTTCTTTTGGTGGGGGGGGGGGGGGGAGGTGGGGGGTGAAGAAAATGATTGAATACATGCTCCAAATTGGCTTTACATTGTATTTTATGCAAAACATTTAAGGTGGCCGAACACAGTTTGCGCGCGCTTTACAGATTCTGTTAGTGATGCTATTAAGCGCGCGCTAGAGTTGTGGTACGTAAATACGGCGGTCGATAAAGTAATCCCTCAATTTCACATGAAATGGATAATAAAGGTAAGTTTTGATCCTAAATAACTAAGTTTCTTGTTTCTGGACTCTTTTTCTTTTCTTTCCTAGCAAAAAAGTCATTCACCGAGACCTTTTGCATGCTTTTCAACTTTGCCATGAAACCCAATTAAAGCCAAGCATGCGCATTTGACCAAAAAATTGCGACTGGTTGTTTTCGTGGAAATGAACTGTTTTCTAAGGAACCGCTCATTAGAATTTTGTAAAATTTGGCATGAAAATAGTTCCCTAAAAGCGTAACTCGCCTACAAAGAAAAACCTTAATCTAACAGCTCTAGGGTATCTTCACAAAACATTAAAATGCAAAATCAATATTTACAGGAGATCTGTCTGTTAAAATTACATGAAAATAGTGCAACTGTGTCAGTGTTTTGTGAGTTTATCTGGATACAAAAAATGGAAAAAATCTAATGAGTACATTTTCTAAAAATAAAGGAAACCTACAATATATGGACGTTTAATAGTTCGCTGCGTTGCCATGGAAACGGTACTTAGCTCGACAAGACGTACAAGAATCCATTCTTTCTTAGTTAGTCTTACACCATACCAATTTTGGGCGCCCAGAAGTACATAGTTTCCAAATAACGTCTTCTAACACCTGTACACTAAAAAACTGTATTTGGCCACCTTAAGTAGCAATAATTAAGTAATTCATGTTTTCTCTAACTAATGCATTGAACATATAAACTAGAGAGAAATTCCTTGTATTGATTAGAAAAAAGTAAAATAAAGTAGTTGTAATAGAGTATTTAAGTTAAAATTGTTTACATTGTTGTGAAAAAGTACTGATCACTAATTTATTATTGACTTTTAAGAATACTACTTTTTTGTGTCTGTTTTTTTGGGAGCGTAAAAAACAAATGTTCTTTAATTTATAGTAGCAGAGTCAGCCCTCGCAAAATTTTACTAGTCGATTTTTAGTTGTTTTTTTTTTTTTAAGCAGTTCTGTATGACTCGCAAAGCTACCTCAGAGTTTCTGCTCTTTCGTGGAAAAGTAAAGTGACGCTGGAATATTTTAATTGATAGTTTTAAGAGGTCTCAGTCAGATTGCATTTTGAAAAGTGCAAACATTACAGGCTTGCAAATAAATATGTTACATGACCAAAGTCTGCAAAGTCTCATATCTATTTTATGTTTGTTTAATTTGATTGTAAGTTCTTCATTGATAATTTGTAAAACCACACATATGTTGTGTCTAATTTTTTAATAAAGAAATAAATAAAGAAAGAATGTTTTCCCCCTGTTTTCTCTGTGTTTTGTGTTTTGGTTTTTACTACATATTCTAATCTACTAATTTGCAATGTTTTTCATTGGTCCATTCAGTTTTTTCTACAAAATGGGCGATCAGGTGAAGAGCAGTTTGACATAGAACCACCTGAGTTCGATCTTGAAGATGTTGGTGCAAAAGTCCGGTAAGACCATACGGTATTTTAATGTTCATGATGAGGGATGCGTTATGGTTAAATAATATTTTACTACTCTTTTGACAAGAAAACTTGAGATCACATGTAGTGCATGACATTAGTCATTCCAGGAAACTCTTTCAAAAGAAGTAAACACCATAGGCTGAAAGTGGAAGACAATTATAATAAATTGTAGACCCACTTGGTTAAAGAGTCTATCACTTTATGTCTCATGTGTTTTTATTATGGTTTTGCTTACATATACATTACTACATACAACATTGCAGAGCTCCCTACCATAATTTGTAGAACTAATAATTAAAGGGATGAGAGCATAACCGACCTTTGTGGAATTGTAGGCTGTTTTTTGATTTTGCTTGGATTTGTCCAAATTATTTGCATGTGAACTGTTATCTGTTATCTGTTGTCTTACAAAGTTTTAAGTGGCCAGCAATAGTGATCTGCACATTTTTTATATACAATTTCATGATAGATTAAGTAAATTACCGTATTTATTTGTCTACAAGCCGAGCAATTTTTTTCACAAAACTTTACCAAAATCTCGAAAATTTGAACTAGAGAAGGGTCCTCGGCTTATAGCCGAGTGTTTTTCCAAACAAAATTTTTCTGAAACAGCAAATTCATGGGAAACATAGATTTATTTGTCTATAAGCCGAGATAGTACTGCATACAGAAATATATGAAAAAACAAATTGAAGTTGGTCATTGACTTTTATATATGTGGTGGCTCCTAAAGGAGCCGTTTGTTAAAGAGCTTTCAACTGACCAACAGTTTACTCGCCATCGCTCTCGCCTTCACTTTCCGTGTCGAACTCGTTGTCTTCTTCATCGTCGTCGATTTCCTGCACCTCTTCAGTGTACACGACGTCATCCTCAGTTCCATCCAAAGAGTTGGAGATTCCACAGGTCTTGAAGGACTTAGTAACCATCTCCGCTGGAATCTCTCGCCATGCTTCGTGCACCCATCGAAGTACAAGATTTCTTGATGGTGCCTTCTTCTTTCCAGCCAGAGTATACTCGAACAGGCCGTTGATCATCCAAGCCAAGTACTTTCTTCGGACATTGTCCTTGAACGGCTTGTTCAAACACTTGTCTAACGGCTGTAAAACAGGGGTCAGGCCTCCAGGGATAAATGCTACATCAATTTTCCGCCGGTTGAGGTCTTCTTTCACTTCATCGGTCAAGTGAGCTCGGAATGAGTCCCACACTAACAGCGACTGTTCATTACGAGAGGTCCGCGGCAAACACTGGCGAATCCACTCCTTCACACCTGACTCATCCATCCACCCTTTCTTGTGGAAAGAAACACGGAGGGAATCTGGAACGACGAGATCTCTTGGAAACCGGACGCCTTTGAAGATGACCTTGGGTGGAAGTTTTGTTCCATCCGCAGCGACAGCAAGTGTGACAGTGAAGCTCCGCTTTTCTGCTCCGCAGGTTTTTATGGGAACCGTTCGGCTGCCGGTGAACTCCAGCGAACGCGTTGATGGAAGTTCGAAGCGCATCGGTGTCTCATCCATGTTGTAGATTCTGGATAAAGGATACCCAGCTCGTTGCCTGGCTGCTATGATGAAGCGGTGAAACTGCACAATTTTCTCCTCCATGTCTTCTAGCAGTCGCTGGGCTAGGGTTGTCTTCGCACGCAAGCTCACCGAGTGTCGTCGTTTCCAGTTCTGATACCAGCCAAGGGAAGCTTTGAATGCGGGATCAGTTGAAAATTCTTTTGCCTTCAGGCGTAGCATCAATCCACTCACAGCAAAACCTATGAAAATAAATGAAAAACCATGTAAATGAATAAAATTCAAGCGACTCGAGAGTTTGTTTACTTTGAGCTGACAAGCATTGTTAATTTGTTATGACGATTAGCAAATCCAACCAATGGGAAGTGTCAATTCCCACGCTTTGAAAAACAAACCCACTAGTGTTCATCCTTGTGAACGTGCCTGTCGTTTTTTATCAATTCTTCATTTAACGTTCCTTTTGAAACAATTTCAAAACAAATCAGCGTCAAACATTTACTCACCTTGATCTCTTTGCTCAGTAAACCACTCCAATATCTGCTGGTCTAGCTCAGGATACTTTGGGGTAAAGCGACCCATAGTTGTACGTTTCGCCGACATCTTCAGCTCACCGTTGAAGAGTTTGGCCTGATCTCTGTGCCAACGACGGACCATGGACTCACTAAGTCCATACTCACGAGCAATCTCAGAGTTGTTCTCGACTGCTTCCGCTTCTGCAACAACTTTAAGCTTGAAAGCCATATTGTACGATGAACGGCGTGCTTTCGGCATGATGACGGCAAGCGATTGATTATTGGCTTCAGTAAGCAGTTGGTAGTTTGTGACGATAAAAATCAGTCTGGTGGCATTCGTTTTTAGTTTTCTGCTTTATAGTGCAGTTAGAATCAATTAAAAAGCTTTTCATTGTTTCTAAAAGGTGTGATTTTATTCTAAACAATAACTTTCAACATGTTTCCTGAGAGGAAAGGTTTCTTGAACGAACGCTCAAGTAACTTTTTTGTTTAGAAACCTTGGTCTCGGCTTATAGCCGATATTTTTTCGATTTTTTTCTGTAAGCTTTTGCCCACTATCATGTCTCACAAGTTTAGGGTCTCGGCTTATAGCCACGCTCGGCTTGTAGACGAATAAATACGGTATTTTGTTTACGTGACTGTGCAATCATGCATTACTGTATCTTCTTGTTTTTACTATCATAATTATTCTGTTACTTCTCAGAGAAGCCCTGGACAAAGCCGAAGAAGCAACAGAAAGACTTGCTACTGTATCAAAAGATGTCATCAAAGCTCTAGAAATAGCAAATCCTAAAGAAACCAAAAAGTAAGTTTAACTTATAAGTGTGCAGTTGCATGTCCTACAGGACCCAGTTGATCAAAGAACAGATACATTTAATGCAGTGGATAACTCTCCATCCAGCGGGCAATATTGTATTAGTTTTATCTGCTGGATTTTTTAACGATTTTTCCACTGGATAGAGTTGTCCACTCTTTGAACAACTGGGGCCAGGTGTGTACACGTACACATGTAATTGCTCATACATTGTACAACAAATTAAGGAGAATTAATTATGCCGATCAGAAATAACTGTCTACTTAAAAAGATAAATACTACAATCCTCAATAAGCTTGTTCTATTTTTACTTGGTACAGTTGTTATTTAAAACAGACTTAAAAGCCCTTAGTTAGCTCTTATGTTCACCAAATATATGCTTTAATTTGCACATTTACAATGTCATGTAATTTACTTGAGTGAAACTCTTCAATGTTCAGCCAACTTACTGTAATATAACAATACTTTGAATTCATATTATTCAGTTTTATAAAAAGTTAGGTATGACTGTTTACAACTTGTTTATTTATTTAGTAATGAATACATAAAAGTTACTTTCATGTCCTGTGTTCTTTCAATGATGATTGCATGCTCAGTGAAAGCAAAATGTATTTAAGTAAGCAGTTTTAAGGCAAAAAGTGTTTTCTTTAAAAATACACTAATGTTTATTTAGTGTATTTATAGATTGAAGTTTTCATGACATACATGTAATCACTTACAGAATATACACTTCAAATTTAAGACTCCCTGAATTTCCTAGTCTCAGTGTCTGTAAGAACAAAGGTGTTTGTTTGAACACTAGATTTAAAACTACAGGACAGTTCTAAAATTCATTAAAATATGAACTATTTGTAATAACCCTTGTCTGGGTTTTACTGAATGGCTTTCAATTTGTTATTGTTATAATTCAAATTAACTCTAAACATTCATTAGTTCTTGTCTCATTGTTAAAATCTTGGCATGAATTTAATTAATGCTCATCTATTGATTGCTTTGTGCTTCTCTCAAGAGAGCATCAATGGCTATTGTTTTTTATGATAATGACATCACGGTTGCTAGGCATTTTCAAGAGAGTCTTATGATTTCATTTAAACATAACCCCTGTTCAAAAGCAGAAGGTCATCACACTAGACAGTGCTTGGCTAATAGTGGGTATAAAGTTTCACTTTCCTTAGTAAAGCCGTTTGGAAGACGAAAACAGACTTACTTGAGGCCCAGTTTTATAAAGATCAACTGGTGATGGGTTAGTTTTCTTATCTCAACATTTGAGAGGTTTAATACCTTCCAGTTATCACTTCATAGTACTGTTTGTTTGCTCTAATTAAGTAACTTTAGTGTTTGATCAAGGACATCATACTGTTCAGTGAAAGTGTGATGTTGTTTTTGTTCAGTTTCATTTAAGTCTTAACCTGTATTTATCTCTTTTCCTTCGATTGGAAAGCAGTTACAAACAAACCAGCACAAATATACTTGTTTGTTATTTGTATTTTTAAGTAAAGATTAATATTTTCCATGTTAATTAAAAGAGGTTATTGAATATTGTGAATGTTGAAGTCATGCATTAGGAAACATGAACTGATGTAATTTAATTTAAGTCTGTGATTTGAATGTTGCTAAACTGGTTTTCCAAAAGAGTTAACTTTCTCATAGGCATTTATTGATTTGTTATGTAGTGAATTAGTTCTCTGGTAATTGATCATAAGATGGCTACCGGTACATGTGTGCTTGCATGTATACGTTTAAATTACATACATCAGTGGTTTGCAGATTAATTAGAAAGCAGAAAGCTGTAGTCAATGACTGAGAAATTTCTTTGAGACTGTTTTAAGGCAGAATATTACACATCTTTCAAATAATTTACAGTGCATTATGTGTACTTGAAGAGTAAACTGCAATGAATATGGTTTCATGGCAATACACATCTTTATTATATAAAATTATATATACACTGTTTGTGAACTCAATAATTCATATTGTAATTCAATGGACGCAAATTATGTGGTTAGAATAATCAATAATTAGTTTCCTGTCATTGATGTCACATTGTCTTGCTGTTGATATTTTTTTAGAGGGAAAAAGAAGCTTGAAAAGGCTCTTCAACAGTCCCATCATGATATTATGTCTCTCACAGAGAAGCTGATCAGAGTTCAAAATGGTAAATGCACTGTTTATGTTACACTGTATATTCTTTTGCTAATGATTTAAGTGGGAAATTGATTTTAGTCTTTAATATTGAAATACAAACTGTAGGTTATGTGATACAATGTAATGCATAGTGTAGTGTGCTAAGACTTCTGTACATTTTAAACTTTAATGTTAAGTATCATTGACATTGAAATTCTAGCAGTTACAGGACGTTTGTCACAGCACCTAGTTTAATGGCCTAGCTAGCTCTCGTGAGTCTCCTATAGCTAAGTGCATGTGATAGAGCATCCAATCTAGTAATGAGAAGGACATACTCTAGGTTCAACTCCTGTTAGGAACACTCAGATAATTTCATTTTTTGGTTGTCACTCACTGAATAATACATTATTCTCAATGTTTACAATAATTACAAAATTTAAGTCTAAATCAAGTTACCACATTTTCCATTTTTGGTACCCCCCTCCCTTCTTAAAATAATTTAATGAACCTATTTTCAGAAACTTTTCAAAACCATTGCACTCATGCCCCTGTCTAATGTTATTTGACTGTGGAAATAAATGTTGTATTTTTCTATCCCAATAAAGTCAAAATAAATTGAAAACAATAACATACTGTATTTGAAAACAAATGAACAGTTAAAAAAATTAAAACAGTGAGGGAAAAAATGAACTACAAGAGGTACATGTTAAATATTTAAATACTTTATCACGAAAATAGTTATTAATATTAAAAGTTTTTCTTTAAAAAAAATTCTTGCAGATCTTGAAGAGAGTGAAGGGAAGATGTCCCAAATGTACAAGTCCATGGAAATGAAACAAGTGGAAGTTGAAAGGTAATACAGTAGAACCCTTCAATTTATTGAGTATGAAAAGTAATTTTCCATTTGCTTCGGTTTCTGTTCTGTGTGACTGGTAAGCAAAGTTTGTGCCATTTTCTCAGCCAATGGGAAGCCATTGAACCAAAACCATTTTTGACTTGGTTGGACTAATTTTCCCATGGTTGTAGGTGGTTGAACATGTATTTACTTTGAGTTCTGATTGGTTTATTTCACTGTCTGTGGTTGTTTGGGATTGGTCAGAGTAATTACTTTGGTTTTGTGTTTCAGGGTGCAAAGAAAGTCAGCTTTACAGCTTTACACAACTAGTTAATTAGTCAGCTGCTTTATTAATAATCCACCATTTTTTTAACGAAACCTTTAATTAATGGTATAAGTGTGAACTATCAGTTGGCCTGGTAAGAAAGTTAACACAGTGGCACAATGATTCACTGTTAATCTTTAGTCGTGAATGCATTTGTCTTTCTTTCATAATTTATAAATGTCAACTGGTAATTAAATGATGGACAAGAGAATTAAGGTGAAACAGTGAGCAAGAAGAAGTTCCAAAAAACTTGCAATTGTTTTTCCTGAAATCAATATAACATATCTAATGACTAGTTGACCTGTTATGAAAATTTCTACATGTACATTAACTAGAAGCTGTATTTCCTACCTGTTCAAAGTCTCATTACATTTTGTAATCACATTTAGAACATACATGAACCAGATACTAAAAGTAAGGTCTCATGAAGAAACAAGTGATGTATATATGTATGAATCTCAGCATGTGCAACACGTGGATGACTAACATGCATCTTGCAATTTGGAATTAATCTACAGACATCTTCTGAGAAAAACGATTTTGAAACTTAACAAATTCCCAGTAGACACGCTAACACAACAACGAGGAAAGCTGCTAGCAACAGCGCAGTCAGAACTTGATCATGCATTGTGCTGCCAAAAAATATTTCCCGCCAGAAAATGTCTTCAGCTGAAAGGAGCACTTTTATTAACTGAAAAGTTCACTGCTAATCATAACTTGTTGCATACACGAAAACTTGACATCTTTCATCATATTTTTCCTTCTCATACAAAAGTATTACATCAAATAGATTAGTTTTCTTAAAAAAAAAAAAGTTTGGCTGTCAGTTTTCAAGTGAAAGCGGAAAGTGCCATGTCACACATCAGTACCGTCGTAAACAAAGTTATGCAAATTTGTGGCAAAATGAACATTTTTAGATCTTGTCAGCTTTGATAAAGGTTTCAAAGGAAAAAAATTGTTTCATTTTGCAATTTACATCTGATAATTTATGGGAAAGCAATAGGACGTGATCGATAAATTTTTGTCAATTGTTTAATACATATGGTAAGATTGCGTTGACTAGACTACAAAGGAAAAATTTCATGCATTATGTTGGGCATAAAAATATAATGTAATGCAATACTTTTTTTAAAAGATTTCCCTTTGTGAGATAAGCTTGAAAAATGGCTTTGGGTTCACATAAATCTACCTGGACGTTAAAAAAGTATGTCTTACAATAATTTTTTAATCTTAATTCCGAAAAAAAACCTTCACTTGCCCGTTGGGCAAGTGATGGTCAGAATCCACTAGCCCAATCGCAAAATCCACTAGCCCCGGGCTATCGGACGTGACTTTCTTTGCACGCTGTGTTTAGAACACTCGATCGAAAATCGCTCTATTTGATTATATTGCTGTTGGTTTCCTCATCAAAGTCTGGTTGTATTATAAAGTAGCTGACCATATTAATGTTCTAAAGTTTGTACTCTGGCAATGTTTTGCAATGAGATCATAATCAAGAGATTGTGATCATGAGTTCATGATCACAAAATTGGGCCAACGCTGTAACTGACTGGTCATAATACCAGTTGGTGAGGCTGCAGTTGATTGTAAAGCAGGATTTTTCTGTATAATTATTGTAAATATATATGACTTGTATAATACATAGTTACATGTAAGATGAATCTTAGAGAGTACTAACAGTTCTGGTCTAGCAATACTACTGAATACTTTAAGGATGTTCCCTCATTTAATAATTCTGTTGTCAATAATTTTCACAGGCTTAAAGTTCAAGCAGAAAATGCAAAAGTAAGCTAATTAACCTGTTTTTGTGTACATGCATTTCATTGTTGGATATGATCAAGGGCAAGTTAGGAATACCAGTAATTTCTGATTAGTCATTTTATTTATCGTTCTTACTACATTTCAGTAGTCTACCACTTTTTCCTCCACGGGGCAAGTTTACTACCAAAAGTAATTTTCATCAGGGTTTTTGTTATGCATTTGAATAGGATTTAGTTTAGCAGGGACCATGTGGTAGATTTGTTCTTACCCTTTTGTATGCAGTGTGAAAATAGCCGGGATGAAGTCTATAATAGGCAAGTAATGGTCCTTGTGTCCCGGCCCTGCTCTAACAAAAACCCTGTTCATGATGCTTAAATTGGATTAGGAATTACACATTTGTGAGATTACTTAGGGCCTGTTTAGGTGGAGGGAGGGTAACCCTCCTAGAAGGGTGACCCTTCTCTATTGTTTTTCTTGGTTTGCTTTACATGCAAGGTAGGGTTACTCAATCTAGGAGGAGGGTAACTCTATCTGCTTGCTGGGGTTACCCTTCTAGGAGGGTCAATTTTTTGATGTTTCAGAGTTAAAACTTTTGAACTGCTTCTCAAATATATCAAAGAGTACAAGACAAAGTGTGAATTCCGCAGCTTCGATTTTGAAGCCATGCATGGCTTCAGGTTTCTGTGGCTTTGTTGGCAGAGATAGCCCTAGGGATAACCCTACACAGTCATGTAAAGGAGGGCTATCTTATGACCCTTCTACAAGGGTACCCAGGGCAAAAAACTTCCACTCGTCCGCCCGTTCGAGACGAGTACTCTCGTATCTCGGACGAGTGGATTTCCAAAAACACTTGTCCTACGGGACGAGTAGAGTTTGCCTAAAAAAGGATGTTCTTTTCTACTGAGGTCTGAGTTCCCAAGCATTTTGGACATTGTAAACTGGCCTGAGTTTCGCAAAGTTTGGTTTCTTTTCAAGGCAACTTTTCCGTTTTCGCTTCTGTTTTCCAAGAATATCTGGTTCTGTTGTTTCGATGAAGACTGGGATCCACATACCATATTTGGAAACGACAACCTCGTTTGAGACGAGGTGAACGATGCGATTACCGTTGTGGCAAGTTTTGTGATTATTAAAGAAGTAATAAAACCTGTGAAACAATATGAAGAAAGTCGAATTCGAAAATTCCAACCAACATAGCAAAAAGAATTTCCCTGGGATAAAATTGACGCGGAGAAGAATGAAATGTTCTGCATTGTGTGCCACAGGTATCCAACGGTAGCCGATAAAGCGAGCCAGCTTTCTGTCGGCATCAATCGATCGTCCGCCACTGATTTTCGCTGTGATTCTCTTATGAGTCACGAGAAGAGCCATTCTCATTACTTTTGTTTTCAACGCTAAAAGTGAAGAAAAACCAGAGCAGGCGCCGCTACAGCGAATAAGCCGTAAAATCGATGAGGAGTCAAAGGAGTCATCTTAGATCGCAGTTTCAATGCCTCATAGATGTCCTGCATTTTCTCAAGTCGTGTATAAAGAACGTGAGTGATCGCCGATGTGTCTGTATGAAATGGTGTTGTATTGAAAAGTGCAAAGAACAACATAAATTGAAGTAACTGTTAAAATAAATACTCGAGATTTGGTACAAAACAGATTATACAATTTCTACTTTTTTTTATGATATTTTTTTATTCACTTTAATTTTTTTTGGACTAGTAAATTTAACTTTCGGACAACCAGAATCTGAACGTTACTCGTCCAATGGACAAGTGGATTAAAAAAAAGTTTTTTGCCCTGGTACCCTTCTAGGAGGGTTACCATCCATTCATGTAAACAGGCCCTTATAGTACTAGTCAGAACCCCCTTTTTATTTATAAAGTGGCATCTCTCTGTCGCATTTCCAGAGACATCTTTTAGGTGTGTCCCAGATATACTTTCTGTCTGGATTAATACCAGTGGTTCAGGAGCAATGGCTTGAAGAAATAATACTTTTATGTCATAATTATGTTATAGAAAGCTGCAGACACTGTGAAGGACTTAAAAACTGAAATTGCTGTAAAGGAAAACGACATTCAAAGAGCTCACAAGGTTATTAAATAAATATTAAATTTATGAATGTTTGATCACAATACATGTAAATATTATGATCAACCTTAATTGTACGCATATTGCTGCATCTCTATTTTGGCCTTTTTAATTAATATCTTTTTGTATTATTTTGATAATCATAACACATATCCTGAATCATAACTTCAAATGACAGGATCAGGAAACTGTTTATTTTTTCGAAATACATGTATAATCTTATGGAATTGTGGAGTCTTTCTGCAATAATTTTATTTATTTTTATTAATAATTTATTCTTGGAAGGTAACTTTGTAAATTTTTAGTATTATTTCAATTTATTAGTATTGTTTTTATTAGTATTATTTTAAGAGTATTACCTTGGATGATCCTTAAGTATGTCCAACTGTTTTAACAGACAATTGCTGATTTGGAATTGAGTGTGGCGCATTTGGAAGACAAACAAGAAAGAGACTTTGAACGAAACAAGAAAGTTAGAGAAGAAAACCAGGTATTGAAAATGAACTTAGCTATTAATAAAATTTATTTTTCTCCACATTTTACCATCTTAAGCAAATACCTAATGTTTGTCTCAGTGTCTCTCACTGTTACCCTTGCATGATTTCCCACTCCTAAAATTAACTGTACAATCATGTAATTCACCACAAAGTCATAAAATGTCTTGTTTTACAGGGAGCAGATCGAGAGAGTTCCTCAAATGATTCACCAAGGATCATTGTTGTTAGTTTGTTTTGTTGCTGAGCACCTGACAATATTTGATTGCTTTCAGCACCTCATTGCTTAAAATAACTTCACTTTTAAAAAGTATCTATCTATCCATTCGTCTGTCCATCCGTCTGTACGCCCGCCCGCCCGCCTGTCTGTTTTGTCTAAGCTTGTGACCACATGGAACTTCTCATCTTTCAAAGCGGATTTAACAGCCTTGGGAATTGAAGTGCTTTATTTTATCAGGTGCTTCTTGAAAAACTGAGCACAATGTGCTCTAGACGGTAAAATTAATGTTAACAGATTCCTGCTACCCGTCTGTTGTCAGCAAAATAAATAGTGGTCAATGTTCTGTTTCCCTACCACAGAAAAATAAAGGCATGTATGAGGAAAAAATCCGTGATCAACAGCAGTATATAGCTGATTTACGAACTGGTGAGGAAACATGAAATACTATTCACTTTCATTTGCGCATGTAATAACACTCATTCCCCTTCTAAGAGTGACAAATAAGTAATGGTAAGCTGCAGAAAAGTACATCTGAATAGGTTACTTCATTTGTTAAAGTTTAGAATCAGATGACTTGACTCCAGGTTTGCCTTTTAGTCAACCTACGTCACTCATGACTGATGCTTTTTAAATTTGAATGTAGTTTTGAAATTTACCTGTCAGTTTTGTACATTGCCAACAAGATTTCAGAGTTCGCGTAAAAATATACCTAGTTTTTTGACTGTATGAAGCTATGAATTAAGTATCTCAAAAACGACAATTGTTTCCCAAGTATTTTGAAATTTTTTTGTCAGTTAATGGGTCTTTTTCGGAAAGATTTCCAGAGAAATGCTCACAATTCCATTCAAATGCCGGACATTGCAAAGAAGAATTTGAATGTTCATTTCACTCTTGGAAATACTGGTCAGCTTGACTGTAAGAAGGGAAGGCACCAACTAAAGTAAACTGGTAGAGTTTAACTGTGATCTGTTTAAATCTGGCTAGCTGAATCAGTAGGCTACTCTGTAAATTAATAAAAAATAAAAAATTAATAAAGTTTGTGTATGTAATCACCGTTGTCTGTTTGACAATAGGAAACTGGCAGACCATAAAATTCTGAATGTAAGCCTCCACTTAAATTCATTCAAAGGACATCTTAATTTTTACTGCTACATACAGTACAGTACAGTAACAACCATACAGCGATTAGTTGTTGAAAATGAATTTCATGCCATCAAGGATTTTGACTCCCTTAGCCAGGCAATCAGTCAATCCGTGATTCTGAATATTTTAAACGTTATCTTTTTAACTTTGTAATTTAAATGAATTTCAGTTGATATCTCGTACATTTTAATAGTTTTTACATATTTTAGATTTTTAGTATCTTTGTGAATTGTGTGTATTTTTTTTCTTTTGAGATCGCTTTTGAAAACCTTATTTTATATGAAAAAGTCATCTCAATAAAGATTATTATTATAAAGAGTAAGTAACTTTATCTAGTGTATTCATTGTTTTGATGTGCTGTTCTAGAATTAAAGCAACATTATGATGAACAAGTGAAAGAAATGGTAGGCAACCATCAGAGAGAATTAACTCAGATTCGCGATGATCACAAGGTGGAGCTGAACAGAATGCAGAAGGCTCTAGATGTGGTAAGTGAGCAGTTCTTGGCTATGAAGTACAGGTTTGAATCCAAATGGAACAATATGTGAAAAGTGCTGCATGAAACATGCAGGCCTCCAGCAATCCCTGTCAAATTTTACCTGTCTCCGACAGTTCACATATTTTTATTTTAGTCCTTTGTACATTTCTGTAAGGAACATAAAGGCTCAGGCTTTTTTATTCTTAAGGTAGTGGCAATAGTAATTGTCGGTTTGAAAAAGGAAACCCTTTTTGTGTTCAAGCTTTGAAGTTTAACTACAATGTACCGTTAGACATTGCTGCCCACTTCTCATAATAGACTCAAACTCATTAATAATTCATCAAGCCAAAACAAAGCAAATCACTACCGTGAAGGAGGTTTAGAAATGTGATCTTAATTATCATAAAATTTTGTGAACGTTTGGTTCGAATTTCTCCAAGAATCATCAATAGTTTGAGAAGCTATATCAAACACTCGAAAGAGTGTTTCCTTCTATTTCCAAACACCTTGAAGTTGGTTAAAAAAACTCAGCTGCGCGTCGTTTTTCCAACCTACACTGTACTTCTCGGTGTTTGGAAATCGGAGGAAACACTCTTCCTTGTGTTTGATATGTTACTTCAACATCATAATCGCTGGGGTGTTGCCAAACATATTCATTGTGTAGTCCATGACTCCTGATAATGAAGGGAAATTCTATTTTGAAACTGTCTGGGGACTTGGTTTTACTCTATAATTTACTGGAGAATTGAGAAAGATAGACCAACACATGAAGAAGCAAGGTGTAATAATAATGGTATAGCACTTTAGTTTAGTCAGTACTTGAATGAGAGTAATCTTTAATGAGGATGCCAACATCCCAAAAGTGGTTTACAGACGGGTCCTCTAGAAAATTACCAAGGACAAATAAAAACCTAATCATAGAAACAAGAAATGACACTGTGAAATGTACTGAGCATAATAATATTTTTCCTTTACAGGCAAGGCGAAAAAGTGAAGAACTTAAAACAGAGCTGTCAGATTCAAGCAAACGGAATTCAATAGCAGCTGATTCTGGAAGCAAACGAAGCAGTCTTTTTTCACCTGAGAATTCTGATGGCGGGGAGTCATCACCCCGGAAATTGTCAATGAAGTCGTCAGCGCAGGCTGTCAGATTCTTGAATAAGGGTAGAAACATGGTAAGTATTTGCCAAGAATTTAAAGGGGCACTGTCACAGTGATTTTGCCGTATTTTGGTCAAAACTTCTCAAATTTTTGACAAAGAGCCTTTTTTTCTAACATGAAATTGCTATTAGAGCACCAGAAAGAAAATATTAGGGGATTTCTCCAAGAAAGAACAAGCTATAATCAAGTTTTAGCGACTTCTCTGCAATACACAGGAGGAACTTAAAAAACTGGCCGATTTTTTCAAGTTGCAATCCATTTCCATCCAAGCCATCCGCAGCCAAACATAATTAATAGTAGTTTCTGTGCACTAGTAGGGTTATTGTTAACAAAATTGAACCATTATTTTGACAATTCGATAGATTCAAATAATTATGGTTTTTGGCTACTCAAAGTGACATAAAAAATAGGTGACACTGCCTCTTTAAATATACTATGTCTTACTCCAGATCAGTTTACACACAAAAGAAATACTTAAATTACACATACAATGTAACAACCCATGATTACTACATAATAACTACATGAGAGCGTAAATAGAAGAATGTGATTAGATTAGCAATTAGATGATTACTTGGAGCATGATTAGTACATAATAATAATAATAATAATAATTAATATTTTTATGGCGCAAATTAGCATGTGTATATGATCAAATGCGCCTAACAAATTGTATATGTAAAAATAAAAAATAAAAAATAATTAATTAAAAATAGTTATTTACAATTCTTACAGTCCTTACATCGTATTGTAAGCAACTCTAAATAAAAATGTCTTCAATTTGGACTTAAAACTTGTGAGATCATCCTCGTCCCTTATTGCGCTCGGCAGTTTATTCCACAGTGATGGTGCAGCAGCAGTAAAAGCCCTGTCACCGAGTGTCTTCTTCGTTTTCGTGGATGGTGGTACTAATAAAAGTTCAGAATTTGAGCGAAGACCATACGTGGAAAAATTCCTAATATTAACGAGATTACAAATGTAGTCAGGTGCTTGGCCATGTATGGCTTTAAAAGTGATTATTAAAATCTTAAAATCAATTCTAAATTTGACTGGTAGCCAATGTAAAGAAAATAACACGGGAGTAACATGGCTAAAGCGTGGAGTTGAACAAATCAGCCTGGCAGCTGCATTTTGCACGCGTTGCAGCTTATTAATATGAGTGGTCAGTAAACCATAGAGGAGACTATTACAATAATCAATGCGTCCCATTATGAAGGCATGCACTAGCACCTTGGTAGACTCCATCGTAAGAAACTTCCTGATGCGTCTTATATAATGCAGATGGTAGAAAGTAGCTTTACATGTGTTAGTAATGTGCGTCACTAAACTGAGGTTGGTGTCAAACCAAGTTCCAAGGTTTCTTGCAGAAATAACAGGAGCCGCGCTGACACCACCGACCGATAATTTCTCGATATGAACTTTGCTAAGCTGTTGTCGTGTACCAATTATTAAGAATTCAGTTTTGTCGTCATTCAACTTTAACTTGTCAGTAGTCATCCATGCTCTGATTGCCTTTATGCAGAGTTCCATTGCTTCAATTGCTTCAGATTGGCTTGATGAGGTGTCAGGCTTGAATGACAAGTAGAGTTGTGTGTCTTCTGCGTATGCGTGTGCTACAGGGAGATGATCTTTTATCACCTCGAATAACTTGCTAGAATAGATGGTAAATAGCAGAGGTCCCAAACATGAGCCTTGAGGGACACCATGTGGTAACTTGATACTGTCAGAGAGACAGCCCCCTGAAAACACGCGTTGAGATCGGTTGGAAAGGTACGATTCAAACCACTTCAGAGCCGTTCCTGTGATGCCAAGACTTGAATGTAGGCGATGAAGTAAGATTTTGTGGTCTACCGTGTCAAAAGCCGCACTGAGATCTAGAAGAACTAAAAGTGTCACATGCTGGCGGTACATGTAGCTATCGGATTAGAGAGACCAGGAGAGTGAACTCTTCCTATAGTTCTGTAGACCTTACTGCCCCACTCACACTGTACACTCTTGATTATGGGTAGTTTGTGACAGCAAACTACATCTATCATGGACTGAAAAGTTTGCAACCCTGTGAACATTGCATAGTTCTTCATGTTGGTTGGCCTGTTGGAATGGAAGGTAGAATTTGCTATGGAGAACCCTTGCTGGATAATTTGTCAACTGAGGCTAATTCACTTGAATTTGTTTCCTCTACATTCTTTAAAACTGGTAACATTCTGCTAAGAATTCAACTATATTGATCAGCCGCCTGCATGATTTTTTTTAACCACGTATTCTGACAAAAGCCCAAACAAAGACTTCAAGTTGACATAAACAATAAATTGAAGTGGCGCGTGGAGAAAGGCCCTAAGTGACTTTTGACTGTATGTTAAGTTCTTTCCTTTTTTACAAGGAAACACAAGGTAATTTGGAAGGAGAATCAGTAGTTTATCACAAGTCAGTTCAGGCTATTTTCCTGGCACCCCTTCAATTCTTATGGTATGTTATCTTGTGGATTTGCAGAGTGATGCAGGATCAGGTTCAGAGAATAGTGACAGTTCATCAACACCAGTAACTAAATCATCCACACCTTCACAAACATCACCAGCTGGTGAAATTGCTCGAGAGCAGACCAGTGATGGCCAGCCAGGAAGGTCTCTCTCGCGCAAAGGCTCGAAATCTGAGAGAAACAAGGAAAAGAAGTCCTCTAGAGGGACCCCTGAAAAACCTGCAAAATCCAAATCTCCTGCAGACAAACCCCAGAATGTTGTGGAACCATTTGGGTCGTCAGAGGGAGGCGAGGGCAGTTCACAGAAGAAACAGAGTGCTACAACAGAATCAACACTGGCAGAGGTCCAAAGTATGTAGGGTTCTTCATTATTGTTATTGTTGATTACATGTTTTTGATAGAAATTATAGCTAATCCTTAATTAGGGGCCTATAGTGTAAAACATAACTGATAATACATGTGAGACATTTGGCCCAGTCAGAATGACTCTTTTGATGTCCAACACAGTCATGGCCAGTGTTGCAGTACATTTCAGATAACTTTAGTAACAGAGAGGTATGAATGAGACTCAGAGTTTAAAGTTGTCCAGTCGACCAGAATATAACTACCCCCAAAAAAATTCTTTTCCACATAGAACCCTGAAAAAGTTCCTGCCAAAATCTCTTCTCTCAAAAAGGTCGGCCAGAAAATTTCTACCCAAAATAGTCTCCAGTCACTAATTTCAAACCCAAAAAACTTATTAAAAGTCTTTGCACCTCTCAATCGGTCATGTATGTGAGTAAACCCCCCCCCCCCCCCCCCTTCCCCTTCTCCTTAGGTTTGAAGGTTCAAGGTTCATTTATTTCACACTATTTACACAACATTAACATAGAAAGAAAAGTATTACAACAGATAATTACAAGATAAAAATAAATACAGTACAAATTATAAAATGTGTGTGGTGGTCAAAGTAGCAAAGGCTTTCTTTGAATAAATTCTGTGTGGCCAACAAGTATTTCTCTTTTCTCTGGCAATAATGTTGTATAACCGAGTTATTTATTTTATCAGTTACAACATCTGTGGAGATGGTTGATATTGGCATTCAGAGTGAAACTGATGACTTAAGCGACGCTGAGACAAGTCTCCAGGGTAATGCAGCAGACAGAAAACCTTCCTTGCTTCAAGTTGTGCCTGAAGAGGAATATGAGGATGGCGAATTGGTAAGTAATGTTCCTTTCTGTAGCGCTTCACTCGTGAATGAAATACACTGTACACAACTGTAGCTTTGTCGTGTTTATTTGGTCTGGTCATCTGGACATAGCCCATTCTGTCAATAGGTTCCATCCCCAGGGGGGCGGGGGGGGTACTTGGGTTAAGTTTTGCTGGGTATGTGCCGCTGGCCTCTCAGAGCCCCTGCCCCATTATAGTCTATTTTGTGTCCAGTTATAGACCCTATCTTAGTCACTTTTTGGGAAAATGTAATTTTCGCGATCCCAACTAAGTCACTTTCTATTTATGCATCTACTTTCAAGAACGGCATGTAATGCGAGGTGATTGTTAAATTTAGTAAACAACACCTTTCTGAACTTTTTAACCAAGACCATTTTGACTCCCTACTTAATAGAATTTTCTCACCCCAAAAATCCGAAAATGTGCGACCCCATTCTAGTAACTCTATTGAAAATGCGACCCCATTCTAGTCAATCCAGTCGTGAAAATGCGACCCCATCCAGCAGCACATCCCCATTAGCCTCTTATAAGGAAGTAACCCCCCCGGGTTTCCATCACACATTCGTCATGTCTTTCAGCACAAATAACAGAAGAATCATTACACGTATATGCATGTACTTTGGAATTGTTCATCTAAGCTATCATGAGCTATGGCCTCAGCAAAATTCTAACAAGTCTTAAGACTGGGCCCAGGCTGTGAAATGTCATGTACCCCTGAACCAAATGTGTCAAGCTAAAATCTGGCAGTGTTAAGGACGGTGCCTACTAATACCGTGGTATTTTTGCGCGGATTATGACTATGTGGGAAAAGCAGATCTTAGCAAGGACTGTTTGAATCGAAAAAGAAAATTGGGGGTAACCACGCATTCTTTTAGAGATAATTAAGCAACAATTATTCTAAAAAGCAGTAAAGTACAAAGCAATGTATGGCGTTTTTTTCCAAATTGAAGCTTTGTTATCTCTGAAAAATGCATGGTTACCCCAATTTTCTTTTTGGATACCAAAAGCTCTGGCTAAATTCTGTTGTCTCCGCATGGTTTTAAACCGCGCAAAAATATCCCTGTATTAATAGGCACCACCCATAGGAAACCCGAGTATCTCAAGATGCGCAGAGCGAATGCGCAGTAACAAAAGTAGGCACCGTCCTTAAGTTAATCCTCTTTCTTTTTGTATTGCAGGAATCACTGTCTAAAGAAGGTCTCATTGAGAAATTGGAAGATTTCAAGGCCAAGGTATGTGCCTCCAAAACATTTGTCATGAATGGTCAGAACAAATTGGTTTGTGGTCAGTGCAAAGTTGAGAGATTGATCCAAAATGTGCAAAACCTCGTTAGTAAATTAGTGACAAACAAATTGTATTACTTGTTTCAGGCACAGGAAAGACAGAAAAAGTTAGAGTTGGAACTTGCAGAATTAAAAAACAAGGTATGCTATCATTGATTTTGGTTCTTCTTGTGTAATGGAGATGGCCCTGTCACATTCTCAAAGTGAACAGATTGTAGTCTTAGTATAAGTCAATATTAATTTTGCTTTCTTTTTTCTAGTACATGATGAAAACAAATGCCCTGAGAAAGCAAAATGAGGAATTCCAGAGTAACTTTCAGAAGGTAACAGTTTTTAATAGCATGTATCTCATTCTCTCGTTACAGCTTAATTAAATTTTGTTTCACAGCTGATTATTCAATAACTACTACCGCGTGTATGTGAAATGTATAGTAAATATCTTTAAATTCCAACCAACAGGAGAAGGAAGTATTGCTAAGCAGGATTAAAGAAGCTGAGCTACTCAAGGTAAGTCAGAAGTCGGTGTTCCTTTTTCTGTTGAATGGTTGACAATGTTTCAAAACCAGGACAGCCCTGTCACAGGTTTCCTTTTTGTCGGAAATAAGGAGACACCCAGTTACTCAAATTTCCAAGGGGTACCCTCCCTCGTGTGCCGGCATCCTGTCGGTCTTAATGTTCGCCCTGTGCTGTGCGAAGATCCCTAACAGAAATATGTTGTCCTATTTCTCTTTTATTGATATTTAAAACTATAAAATGTACGCTAACAGTTAGGTGCAAAAGAAATAAACAAAGAAGTGATCCCAAGTCTAATAAACCGTAAAAGAAATTTCAACTTTTCCCAACAAGAGTCCAACCCATGACCTTTCTAGTGTTAGCGGCATGTTCACCATGAGTCCCCCGTAGGGAGGTATCTAAATTTCTTTCTAGGTTTGTTCCGCTTGAGATTATTTCTTCATTTATGTCATTTATTTTCTTCCACGTCACCATTCCTCTTGTCATATTGTTTGTACTTGGTGAGCTCACTTCCCCCAAGATTAATTTGCTTGAGTTATTGTTGGGACGAGCATGTGTTTTTGTTTTTATTATAATTACTAACTTACGTTCACTGTTGTCATTTCCAGGAACAGGCTGAAAGAGAGGTATGAAAATAGTGTAAAAATATTTTCTGATTTTGAATTTAGTTCTAATTAAAAGATTACTCATAATCAGAAGAAGCATAAAATCAGGCAGGAGAGGAAAAAAATAGCAACAACAGTGACGATAAGACAGCCAACTGGCTTTGGTGGAAACAAGAGTATTTGACAATTTACCAAAATCTAAGAGCTTCTTAAAATTCATTCTTTCTTCATATGTGAACTTGTTCTCGTATTTGAAATGTCCTGTGTTTGTGTTTATTCTCAAAGCTTAATTTTGGAGAAGTTTGCCGCGTTTATGGGTATTACTTTGGGTATTTCGAAACTCAGCGTGTCGACTTATCCGTGTTATCTACAAATTCGTTTTATAACGTGTTACCTCGTCTGTTTTCTCTCCAGGCGGAACAGGCCTTTTTGCAACTGGTGAGTTTTCTTTACACTAATTTCCCTCAAACTGACAACATCTAGTTTCATTTCTATCATTTTGTAACCCTCCTTCACTTAAAACATTTTTTCGCATGTAAAATATGACGTCTTGTTTGTTCACAAACTATGCCAGTAAGAGAGCTGTGAAAAGCCTTATTCTCAATTAAGTGAATTTCCCTAAGTACTCACAGTCAGAAAATGTGCACTGTTTCTTGTACAGAACGTCTTCTTAGTTGGCGTGTCATATTATCTTGAAATAAATGAACATTTCACAGTTTAACATCGTGTAATCCTTTTGTCTTCCAGGAAGAGGTCCTTTCAGAGCAGGAAGAACTGGTAAGATGCTGGTTTGATTTTGCTTCTTTTTGCATATCTAAAGGATCGTGGAAAAAATAATATAGATTTTAGTCCACAGACCCACAACTTTTAACAAGGTTAAACGATGAAAAGTTTGACCCTAGACAACAAACTCAACCCACATCACGCCACATTGGTTGGAAGCGAGTGCTCTCGCCACTGCACCCACCCTGGTCCCCTCATTTCATGATGCAAGGTCTCATTGACTCTCTCGACATTTCAAAGGTTTAGAAAATGTCTCTCCTTCTCCTTCTTTGTCTCTCTGTTGTGGGTCATTGACGATATAAAGGATCCGCTCTGTCATCAATAACTCCTTATCGCAAGACATTACACACACACCTGGAAACTTGGAAACAACTTTCTCAAGTTGCAGGTGTACATACAACTACTTATGAACTCAGTGGAAATTGAAGAACAAATTGCATTCCACAATTACGATTCAAACTCCTTTGCGCAGAAATGGTCTCCCTTTAAGAATAACCTCTTACGAAATGCATTGCGTTAACAATGTATGCATGCAAGCAACGTACAGTAAATCGTAGAATCTCTTAATTTCAAACTAAAATATCTTGTATGACCTTTTGTGCGATTTTATTTTACTTGCTTGTATCGAATTGTATAGTACTAAATGTATGTAAATACTACTATTGTTGTAGCCTGCAGAACAGGCATTTTTCTTTACTTTTTTCGCGTTTTTCAAGGAAGCGGAGGCAAGCGCTGAGTGCGTGACTCGGGCTTTCCTCCGCTCGCCTGAAAAACGCCAAAAAAAAAAAAAAAAAAGAAAAAAACGCTTGTTCCGCAGGCTATACTTATTGTGACAAAAAAAAAATATTTTGACCAAAATGATTCCATCTACAGAAGAAGTTAAAGGAGAAAGCCTTGCAAAACAGACAAGAAGAACAGACAATGACCGGCCTGTCACTGTACGACAGACATGAAGAGCAAACTATGACAAGCAGCTCGTTAATTGATAAACAGGAACAAGAAACAATGACAAGCAAATCATTAACAAGCATGCGAGAGGAACAAACCATGACCTCCATGTCCATAGGAAGAGACCACGAACAGGTAACAAGGAACGCTGAAAAGGTTCAGGTTTTGTCTGTCAACAGAAACGAAAAAAATAGTTTTCTAGTTTTGTTGTAAATTATTACCCCAGTGCAATAAAACTGTCGATTAGTGCCTCTGGTCAGAGACTAAGTAGGTCGGAATGGATTGAAACTTATAAAATGTTAGGCTAATGTTTTTCAAGTTCTTGCACTTTTGTTTCCAAAGTGCGCTAGAACAGATCACGAGTTGTTCCTTTCAAGAATTGAGTTGATTTCTTTTCTCTCGTTGTTCTAGAATTATTTGGTAGCTGAGTGAAGGTCTTATTTCACCATTATTTTAACAAAAGTGGTCATAAACTGCATGAAACTTCCCATTTAAGCACTGCTGTAAGGTCATTTGCCCTTCATAAAAATCGAGTCTGCACTCTAGTTAACTTTCGGACCATTCACCCCTCAAATGTGTTACTTCTCGACCTGTTCATGGTTTCTGACAGCATATTGGATGGGGGGAGGGGGGCAAGCACGGCTACAATTGTAGGAAATGTATGGATTTTGGCCGACTTTGAACTTCTATAACTCCGCTCGAATTTGTCGGAGTTTGGTAGCTAATGCGCCTTTCAGAAGGTACATGTATTTGTCCAA
>NW_028145601.1:155000-177500 GCF_977016875.1 Pavona decussata
ATTCTGGTAGTTGTAGTAAAATGACGCCATAGTGAAAATGTCCTATTGTTGCGCATAACTTTGCGCACAGCAATTCCAAGGGCGAAGCCACGCTGCAATTGAAACACTGCATGCCGGTGTTACCGAGTTTCCGAGCATGAGTTGGGCGTGTTTCAACTTTGTAACTCATTGATCATTTTACTCTACTCCACTCCACTCCACTCCACTCCACTCCACTCCACTCCACTCTACTCTACTCTACGCTACCCTACCCTACCCTACTTTATTTATTTATTTATTTATTTATTTATTTATTTATTTATTTATTTATTTATTATCAGATATTGAGTCAGCTGGGCAGTGTTCTGTCCAGTCAGCATCTTGCACAGTCCACTGCTGTCGAGACCAAGAGTGTGGGTCTGTCCACATCTCAAGAGACCCTTCAAGAACTGAGTCCTCGACCAGAGTGGAGACCAAAGAGCTTAAAGGTATTTACATGGTACAAACAGGCGTTGATTTGACACAGCTCGAAAACAGCAATCTTTACAATTCCCTTTTCAATCAGCGTGGGTGGCATTCCTAATGTAGAATCTTTCTAAAGTGGCCATCACTTGTAAGAAGACACTTTGCTGTGACCAAAATTCCATTAGGATTTAGGAACAGTCCACCTAGTCCAGGAAAGACTATAAAGTAAAACTCTTTCTCGTTTATAAAAAGGGTCCTTGTTTGTGTAGTTAAAGCTGTTCTCAGCATTTCTTGGGAGAGGCCTGTATTTCAGAGATTCGACCATATACTGTAATCAGATTTTTAGTTATTTATCTAAAAAACACAGCAAGAACTTGAAGAAGTTGGCCAATTTTTTTAAACTGCAATCCTTTTGCATCCTAGCCATCCGCAGCCATTGATGATTGATACTAGTTTCTGTGCACTAGAAGGGTTATTGTTAACAAAACTGGACCATCATTGTAACGTTCCTTTAGATACAAACATGCTTTTTGGCAACTCAAAGTGACAGTAAAAATAGGTGAAATTGGCCCTTAAAACATGACAGCCGGAAGAGTCTGCATAAAGACACAAGAGCCATAGGTACAGACTCACAAGTAGTCCTTCTCTTTTCATGTCTGGTCCTAAGGGTAGAAGAGCTCACGCCTCGTCTTTTGCCTTCCCTCAGCAAAATTCCTGAGCTCGACTTGTAGGCAAGTCTACTATAGGTAATAAAAGGCACGATTTTGGGAATGCGCGAGAACGCTTACACTCTTTCCGCGCAAGTTGCCGAAAATCGCGCCTAATACCAAACTGTCGCGCCTGGATGAACATATACAAATGAAACATTGCTGCAATTACCACCATGATGATCACCCGCAACTTGCTTCCATCTGACCTTGTAGCTCAGTCCGGGTAGAGCAACGGACGATCAAATCCGCACGTAGAGGGTTCGTTTCCCGCCAACGTCGGATATTTTTTTCTTTGCCTCACGCTATCTCCCATTTTCTTACTACGGCTAACGCTCAGTGGGAAATTCATGGGTCCACTTAAGCGCTTCAACATACACTGTAGAGTTAATTCTCCGATCCATCAGGATGAACACATGTGTACGATCATTTTCTATTGCAGAAGACTGATTTGGGCGACACAGGAACCATGGAATCCAACTATGTCAAGTTACTTAAGGAGTACAACGATTTGGCTGAAGGTTATGAGCGACTACAACAGCACCTGGAGGAGGAAACGAAGTTTCACCAGGAGCAAACAAGTCAGAATGTAGCAGTAATGACTGATATGCAGGATACCATCACACAACTGAGGAACCAACTGGCAGAGCTCAGAAACGCACGATCAGCCTCATCTGGGGTAGGTGACGTGTGGTTAGGTTCGATTTGCGATGCCGTCTGGTGGATTTGAGTGGTGATTGAGCCTTGCGGTGCTCTCCATTTGTCAGCACTGCCGGCCAGTCAAAATGACACATTCGATTTACAGACTACCGAACAGTTTCGGCAAATGCAAAGCGCCCTAAGGCACGGTCTGATTTCCGAGTCTGTTTTTTAACCCATGGCTCTATACGTCCAGAAATGCACGCTGTTGAGATTCATGAACTGTATGATCAAGGTGTCCCCTATCCTTAATTCTCACTAAAACACACATAATTCTGTCAAACATGAAGTCATATGAAAACGACAGAAAGGTCTGTGTTCTATGAAGTACTCAAATTCAGGGTTAGGTGCATTTCTGGACATAAGTGAGTTCGTAATATTTTTTTGGTGTTGCGCCCTTCAAAGAATAGCTTGAATGACATGAATTACTGAACAATTAACCTGATGTATCATCAGCCAGGTTTCTACCCTCCCTCCCCTTGTGCGCAGGTGTCTTTCTCCACAGGGATCTAGAGTAAGGAGACGGCTGACAGTTTAGACTACTTATCATTAGGTCTTTTTTCAATTAGCTATTCTTATTAGGGAATCCTTTGAATGTCAATCCAGCCGTTCTCTTGCTTTGCTGCAGAGCGAGTTAGCAAAGCAAACGGCAAGGGGGCTGATAGAAGGAAACATGCAGCCTAACCGGTGAAACAGTAGAGATAAAAGATGTCGTCTTAAAACAAAAAGACCCTAAATGCAAGATTCACATGCAAATTTTTGAATTGCAGGTAATGGTCATAACCTGACAACTTACTCTTGTCTTTTCAAACAGCGAACCAGTTCATCCATCATGTTCACTCGACTGGATGCCGAGCGCAACGGAAAGATTCTAAAGCGCGCGGTTAATGAGAGGCGGTTGTCGGATGACAGCTTCTCCATGATTATGGAACACATGGACAACTATGTTAGCTTACCATCAAAGAGACTGGCTCACATTGTCAGACGCTACAGCCATCATCGCTCTATGAAGGATATCGGTAAGTATTGCATGCACACTTAGGAGTAACACATGCTTGTTAACTCACTGGGAAAATCTCTCACCAGTTCGTGCGGGTTCCAAAACATGACAGTTCCTAAGAATGGCAATACGTGCGATTGTCTGGAAATACTTAAAACTGCTGTTTCTTTTGGAAGAAGGAAAGATATTTTTCGTGGAAGCGCGAACTGTGGGGACGCGTTTCTACCCTTGGCATGTTTTCTAGGGGGCAGTTCTGTAGAATGGTTGAAAATGGTGGTTCTTTTTTTTCAAAAAATGCGTCAACCAGTAACTAACGAAACCACTATCCCAGCGGTCACTTTTGACTGAGGGAACCTTGGGCCAGTTTTACGAAGCCCACTGAAGTCTGGCTTTATACGTAGCATTTAAGTGGTGTGGAATAGAATTCAGTTCACAGATAAGAATCGAATTTGCAAGGAGAGCAGTTTACTTGTTGTTTGTGTAGTTAAAGCTGTTTTCAATTGAGTGTTGAAAGCAATTTCGGGTTTTGTTTGGTTTTGCGTTACTAAGTTCTGTGATTGGTTAGCAAAATCCGCGCCACTTTCTCAACCAATTAGAAACAAAACCCAAATCAATCGTAACTTGGTCGCACGCGTTTTCCCGCGCTTTATTCCCGCGCGTTTTGCCGCGCTTGGTGAGTGGTACATAGCACTGTTCTGTTCTGGTTGATTAGATTGATTACTGTGGGTTGAGTTTTACGACACTCTGATTTGTGCGTGATTTGAATTCATTCTTTTTTCAGAGCTAAGTTTGAAGCAAAGCGGTCATCTTGACGAGAGCGTGTTCTCAACTCTGGATAAAATGGAAGCTTTACAAAACAAACGTGCGCAGCGATGGGGAGACAAAATGGACGGATATGGTAACGAACGAGGAAGACTTGCAGAACAGCTGACGGCTTGCTTTGAAAATCTGGAGCAAGAAACTGGAATTTTCCTTATAAAACCAGTGTACTCTATGAAAGGAAGGTACGAAATAAAGGAATGTTTTGTACCCCTATAAAAGTTGGGAACGTAAGTTCTTCGGGCATGTCAGAATCGTCAGGAACTTAATTTGACGAAATAAGTTTAATTTTAATTTTGCTCAATTCCGTATCGTGTCTTGTATGAATAAAGATTGATTGACTAATCGATCAATTGATTGATTGATTGATTGATTGATTGATTTCCAGATAGAGGCACAAGGAAGAAATGCACTAAGTTTAGTTTTGAAAAATAAAAGTTCGTGAATGGCCCATCAAAATGAATCAGAGAGACACATTTTGTCTTGACTGCATGCTACAATGTTTTTTATTAACTTCAACGCTTGCGGACTGAGAAATCGTTAGCAGCTTACTACAATGAGCCACAATGTAATTCAAAGCCAATCAATATGAATGAAAACTCCTTTTCCTCAACAGACCTGAAGTAAACCCCGGGTACGTCATTACACAGAGACACAAACCATCTCCAGCCCCGCCTAAACCAAGCGGCCCTGCGACTCCAGCACCCACACCCTGGCTACAGCCTGGCAAGGGACCTATGTCAGCAGGGCTGTACCGTGACTTAACACAGAGCTCCCTCGCCAGAGCCCCTTCCTCAATCCCTACGATGGCTCAGTTGGAAGATGGTACAATGAAGATGAGAGTAACACGGCCCATGGACAAAGAGTTCCTCATGAATTCCTCCGCAGGTGTAGCGTGGCAAGCGTCCAAGTCGCAAGTGTTTGGTACATCATCATCTGCTGTGGAGCTTAACACACCCAAGATTCTGGAGCTTGATGTTAATCGCATGATGATTGGGCAAACGGATGTCAGGTACGTTGATTAGTCGATTGTTGGTGAAACAACTGTGGGCTGTGTGCATTGTGTTTATCGCCTAGTGATTGATACAAAAATACCGGTTGTGCTCATAAATGTCTTGATAGCATAATGATTGGGGAAACAATTGTCGGGTGTGCTCGGTCATTTTCATTTATGTGTTAATTACGCGGTGATTGGTGAAACAAATGTCGGGTGTGTTCATTAATGTGTTAATCGTGTGATGATTGGTCAAACGGATATCAAAAAGTTTTCGTCAATACGTTAATCGCACGATAATTGGTCAAACGGATATCAAACGTGTTCGTTAATGCGTTAATCGTACGACGAATGGTGAAAGAGTTCTTAGATGTCATAACAAGAGTTATGGATTGAAAAAGTAAAAAAAAAAAATCAATATTCACTTTAAACAGTAATGAAGAACAGCCCGCGTCACGGGAAAGTACTGCTCAATACGTTTATCTTAATAGTCACACTCATGGATTTCATCGTTATATAACCACCTTGGGGGGGGGGGGGGGGGGAGGGGGAACTGGTGTGACCTCGCGGTGCACCCGTTACTTTGGCTGTCCGCGGAATAACGCTCTAGTGGAGTTTAAAGGTGGGAGTTGTTGTTGGTACTTGGTGACTGCTGCAAACTATGTTAGCTTGTAGACATCTGAATGTTTGCTTTAACTTTTTATTTCATATCAACAGCAAGCCTATAATTCCTTTGGATGATGGCGGGGAGGTGACAGGCTCTATCGTGAGAAGCTACGTGACTGTGGAAAGACCAACGGGCGGCAAGCAAATCCGAAAAGCCAAGCAGCATACACCAGGTAGGACAGTTGCACGGCTGATGATGTGGTTCTTTGCTATAAGTAATAAGAGAATGGCCGCGCAAACGGCACAGTAGGGTGTTTGGACGCGCGCGTTATTTGTTGAGGATTTTGCAGACAAATAAACATCACGTTAAGTGATTCCTTACGTTTTTCATCGTCTAAATTGAACGTTAGTATAGGGTGAGTAGAAGAGTTGAGGCTCTCCAGACATCAACACGATATTCGGTTATTCATACAGCCAACTACTGCATGAAGAATTTAGAGGGTAGCGAGGTTATTTTTGTGATCATTTCAAGGTCAAAGGATAAAAGACACTTTTTTGTCCGAATCCTGGCTCTGTGGAAAGTTGGCTAGTTTACCAGGTTTCTGCTTTACTAAACTGTGGATGTACGATGGTGTAGTGGTTAACGCCTGAGACTTTCCAACCCAGGGAGAGAGGGGGATGGTTTGGGGGAGAGAGAAGAAACTTCTACAGTCGACTCCCGATAACTCGAACCCTCGCAAACTCGAACCTCGCGCTAACTCGAACCAATTTTCCTTTCCTTTCAGGTCATTTTCTATATAATTTTACCCTCGATAACTCGAACTCCCGATAACCCGACCTTCTTGAATTTCCCTTGAAGGTTCAAGTTATCGGGAGTCGACTGTAATTTTACCCTCGATAGCTCGAACTCCCGATAACCCGAACCTTCTTGAATTTCCTTTGAAGGTTCGAGTTATCGGGAGTCGGCTGTACTTGCTTCTTGTTACAGATACTGGGTTAAGTTCGGCCGTGTAGGCGACTTACCTCGTAGTGCGACTTAACCATGGTGACTAAGATGATCATTGATAATTTTCTGATCATTCATTCCAGGCACGTACCCACCCAATACTGCTCAAGACTCCAGCCGTCCGCACAGTGGTCCCCTGACATCGCATTACTCCCCCCTACCGCCAATTCATATGCCAAAGTTACGGCAGGAATCACGCTCAGGCAAGTCCCAGGACAGCGATGCTGTGACACGTTCAGAAGCTGGGAGTCCTGTGACTCGCAAGTTTGAAGAGACGAGACCCAGTACTCAAGGAACTTTAAACGGAAAGGATACGCATCTAGGTCTTCTCACTCCTGAGATTTTACCTGTTAGATAGCAATTGTTTGAATTAAATGTACATAGCTGTATATAAGAGAAAAATGTAAAAACAAAAAGCATCGATTATAAAGCTCGACAAAACTCACTTCGCTGTTAAGAAATTTTGTCAGATGAAGTTTAAACCGAGTTTTGAACACATTACTCCTGGAACTCTCGCCTTGTGGACACCTCGCTATTACGGCGACCTTGATAATCATTAGTACGGACAGCAAGTAAATGCCCGGCAAAAATAAATTACAGACGTTTGACTGAAATAAATTTCCGCTATTTAGGACATTAACTCGCGGTTTCGAGTGTGTCCGCAATAATATAAAGGGAGCTGGTTCGGAAATTGGCTACGCTCCTGGTCAAACGGCGCTTGATAGTCAATGATAGTTGGTGATAGTCAATGATAGTTAGAACTCGCGTGTTCGTTTGACGACCAACAATCATGCGCTATCATCGACTATCACCAACTATCATTCGGTTTGGGCGTGTTAAAATTCTTCACGATAGTTGATGATAGTTTTCCCGTTCGACCACGCACATAATAGTTGAAAATAGTGGATGATAGCTTTGATTATCATCAACTTTCATCGACTATCATGTGCCGTTTGACCAGGGCTTTATATACCCAGACTTCAAGCCCGCACTTGACCGTTACTACAAATTCTTGTCCTGGATTTAACATCATTTAAAATATAAAATTATAATATATATTGTATTAAAGATCGGTAATCTGCTGTGTATAGTCTTGAGAGTTGTTGTTTCGTTTCTCCTTTACACATCCCTTTCCAACCAATTTCACTTCGGCCTCTGGCTCTTACTCCTCCTCAGGGTTTTTCAGGGAAAGCAGGAAGAGCGAGCAGGAGATTGGAAACGAACGTGAAGCACAAATGCGGGGTGATCGGTCTTTCCTTTCTCTCCAAAAATACATATATCTTTTTTCTTTTTTGAGCAAGCAGGCGACTGGGATAGTCTGTCCTACCAGGAACAAACGCGCGTGAATGAATATTCCCATGTTATAAATTTTGGTGATTTCAAAACTGACTAAAGAAACCCTGGCGCGCTTTGCAAAGTGGTCCCTTTTTACAGTAATTTAAACTTTATGCAGTTAATGAAAAGGCTTCAGACAATTGGACGCACAAGTATGTAAGATTCATGGAGGAAAGGAGTGAAGTAAAGTGACTTTATTCATCATCATCATCATCATCATCATCATCATTCATTTGCCTTACTGAAAAAAGAAATCGTTCAATTTACAATAATGGCGAGCAGACCTCAAGAAACCACCAGGCTTATAAGAGAGGCCACCTCGGCTGTCATCAATAGATAGAAAATACGGTGCTGCGTAACTGTGCGGCTTGGTCAATTCATGATTTTATAGATAAAAACTAGATGAAGAAGTGATTGGTATTGGGAGAGAGTTCCAGATTTTGCAGGGGCACCCAACAGATCGTTTCGGTAAATTAATTATCTGTTCGGAAGGCCCTTCATCCCCTACAATTTTCTGAAGGGAATTTTCACCTCGAACTTTCGTGATATGGGAAATTTAAGGCTTAGTGGTTTCGGATTGATAAAAATGTCGTTTTGGGTGCCGAAAAAAGGTCAGCTAAGATTTTCGGAAAGGAAATAAGACCTAAGTTTTTCGCAAAATGGACAAAGTTCATAGTAATTTCGAAAAGACTCAGGTTGCTCTAGAATGACCAAACAGATAAAAATATTATGGCGCTGCCTAAAATGAACCTACAGAGCTTTATAGGCACTCCAGATAGCCTCAAATAGCGTTTCAAAGCATCTGAGAGAAACTGTCGTTGGGTGCCCCTGATTTTGGGACCTTGGTAAAGGAATGTATATTGCTTAAGATTTGTGCGACAAGAATGCGATCGATAGTGGTTGGCTGTATTGGTGCCATAATTATGCACTTGGCTACTTGTTAAAAACAAATTCAGTAACATTGGAGGTAATAATTGATTTTGATAGTAAAACATAAATTTTGCTATTATTTTAATCAGCATGCAGGTTTCGCTTGTGCACGGTCGCGGCCTTTCCAACATGAATTGCAGCACCATTCATCAACTTTGAAAAGACAGCAATGTTTCATAACTAGTCCCTCAATTAACTATGGTACAGTCCAACCGCGATTTGTACCGGAAACTGGGTCATTCGACGAATTACATCTATAAAATTTTGAATGAAGAAACGTACTGTACGTGCGAAAATTGATCAGGAACAAAGAAGGCAGTTATTTTAGATCCAGTTTCTTATGAAAACAGCCTTCTATGTTCCCCAATGAAATCGAGATTCGAGACTCCACATAACAAAAATAAGGATTATATTTCGATGTCATAGCTTGATCATGATCAGATCATGACGCCTTATGTTCTCTCGGAAGTGACGAATGGCACCCGGAAGTCTACACCTTTAAGTTAGACTACAGCTGTTTAATCAACAGCTAAAATCAGCCTAAAATATCAGCAAGGACTACTATTCGATGCAGAAAAACACAACGAAATGAATGTTGTAATGTTTTGTAGGAACGAGCTGATCGCTGTAACTTTCTTTGCAGAGCTAAATTAGCGAGGGTATATACAACAGGCAGCGGAGGTGGCCTATATTAAACTTAGCTTAGACGAGTTTGCACGAAATTGTATAGCGTAAATTGGCCTAAACCAAGCACGCTGTGCTAGCTTAGCTTCCCCCCCTCCCCCCCTCTCCCACAGGTTTCCTGGTTCGTGCTTTGGCAAGTTGTGGTACGTGTTCCAGTTTAAGTCTCATTCAATAGATTTTACTACGAAAAACCTTCTAAAACGAGCTGAGAGGCCCCGCCCATGTTCATCAACTTTTGCACGAATCTCAGGGACGTCTGGCCTCAGGGGAGTTTCGGCATAAACTTTCAATTTCATCTGTGTATTGAATTTATCGAGAATGGTGATCTAATCACGGTACAGTCAGGACTGAATACGTTTGGGTTTTTTAACCCTACGTGTCCAATAGATCTGAATTCAGGCGGAAGGGAATTACTTAATCAATGTGTCTTTATATAAGCGTTACAGTGTACTATCCTGTATACAGTTACCGGACAAAGTCGGTAACTGTATAAATGGGTTGGGAAGTGGTCAGTTTAATATCAGAAATCATTAACATAAAAGCTACCAAATTGCAGATTTTTGAGTGAAGGCTCTGTTGATTCACCTTGCCGTTTTAGCGCCATGAATCCTGAGCAAAAACAAACGAAGCTCGTGAGCTATATCATACATGTCGGTTGCGACTGTTGCGCAAATGTCCGACTTTGTCGGGATTCCGGAGCAACTCCGCTGTTTTAGTTTTCAGAGAAAGTACCGATTGAATCATCATGATTGCATTTCACATAGCCGGACCAAAGTGTTCCTCGGCAAGCAATAAAAAAAAGCATTAAGGTTGATTAAATTGGACCAGTTTCGAAACTACTAAAAAGCGATGAAACGGTTTATTTAGCTGACGTCAAAAACAAAAGAATTGGTTTAATACGTACAAATTCCCCTTCCATTATATCCTGTCACGTCCCTAAGACAGGCTTTCAGTTTATGTTGAATTTCAATGTAAATGCTGTCACTTCCTATTTCACAATACAGCAATTAATGTGCTTATAAGGAAGACTGCATCTGGTGCTAAACGACATAATTTGCTTGAAAGCGGCGCGATCACGAATACTTGGACGATTTTACACTGAGGCTGGCAAATCACTCAGAGACCAGAGAGACCTGAGCTATGAAGTCTTCATCAATTGCTCTGATATTTTTGCTTTGTTGTTCATTCTTCACTGGATTTCTTTGTTTCGGTAAGTTACAATCGGTTGTCAGTATTATTTTATCAGCCTTGACCGCGTTTTAACCGAGATAAAAACATGACTCGCTTAGCTTGGCAATACGGGTGCTTGGTAAATGCGTGACAAAATTTATACGATTTTGGGGCCGATGACTCAAATCACAAAAAAATCATATCATGAACCGGATTCAATCCACGGAAATGTATCATTTTGTTGATCGCAAAACAAAAGTCGTTAACAAATTTCATCTTTTCATTTCATCATCATCATTTTCATCATTCATCTTTTCAATTTTTATCAAAATTTCATCTCTCGCGTTAATTACCAGGGATAATTAATTAAAGCAGGAGGTTTTTAGATGTTGTCCTCTTCTAGTACTGATGAAAACTGCAGAGGCGAGAATCATACGAGAAAGGTAATTATAAGGCTGTTTTCACAATTGGAAAGTATTTCCTTGACAAGATTTTTTTTTCCAAGTTTTTACTTCTTCGAGTGTAAAGACCCTTGAAAGGGGGGGGGGGGGGGGGGGGGTTATTCCCGTATATAAGCCATTATAGATGAGATAATTTATAGGTATACAAGGCACTAAAGGGTATGGTTTTTTAGCCTTTTTGGTTTGAAATAGGGCGACGCTAACCTGGAATTGGGTAAGGTTTTCATGAGTAAAATGGGGTTGGAAGAGCTATTCACCAATTTTGGTTCTTGCATATTTGTAGCGGGTTAACATAATAATTTGGAAGATTTTCATGGCCTGAAATAGGGTAAGGTTTCAAGAAGCGAACCACAGAAACCCACCCAAATTTTCAGGGAGTACCCCACCCCCCCTCCCCACCCACCCCCCCCCCCCTCTTGCAGTGTAAAGGGTGCATTAACAAGGAACTACTCGGATTGTCAAGGTAAAACTTAACAGATTTTCTCATACACTTGCCTAATGCAAACTTGTGAAGGAAACGTTGTTCGTATACATCCACAATAAAACTAGGGTATGTAAGAACTGAGTGATAAGAAGCATAGAAAATGTTGTTCCTCTTTCAGAGTATGAAGTACAAGTAATCACTGGGAACTCACTGGGTGCAGGGACAGACGCTAATGTTTATATAAGGGTCATCGGTACGAAGGGAACTACCGCTGAACATGAGTTGGGGGCGGACTCGGAAGATCCTTTTGAGCGAGGAAAGTCAGTATTATTCAATATATAGTCTTACACGAGATTGCACGATGTTGTCTACTAGCTTCCCTACAATTAGTAACTGCCTAACTACTCTTACAAATGCATGGCATGGAAAGCCGCAATGTTTTAGAGGAAAAATTCATCTTCGAAATCGGTACTCTTAACCCCCTCTAAGGCAGAAAAGAATTCTTTTCTACGTACGCCCTGTTCCCCACGGAATTAACATTTGGACTAATTTATGCAACAGTTACTTCCAATAGTGCCTTACTAACCCCCTCCCCAAACGAGCTACTGTAGCTGGTCAAATGCCCACACCACGGTGTAGCTAAAAAAAAAGTTGATTTCTTTGTGTTCTGGGCTTACCTTCTAAGTCTCAAGCAATTCATTTCTCTAATGACCTTTCGTTTTGTGAATCGACTATCTCATTCAAGGCCTCCTTAATTAGAGGTGATTAATCGCAAATTTATCACCCCTGCCGACAAACATATCATTGAAAGGAAGTGACAATGCGAGATGGCCCGATAGGATGATGTGGACAAATGCCCGGGGGGGGGGGGGGGCATTGCAGGAATTGACTGATGCATTACTTCTTGTTTTCCGTGTTGCCATGCTCCCACCAAAAGCGTAGCTCCACCTTTCACTATATAATCCTCATACAACCAATTTTCTCTTGATACAACCTACAATTCTTTGATTCATTCTAACGAAGGGGCCTAACGCTCGAAACGCAGCACTCGAGTCTCTTCACAGTGGCTAAATTACGTTATATCAACTCTGTTGCTAAAACCAAACATTCGTTTCCACAGTCCTACCGAAGAAGCACCATAGTTTCTGTAGAAAATAACCCTCTTATTATTAAGTGAGTTTTTTTATAAACTGTCAACAACGTCACCTGTTTTTATTTGTATTAGTAAGGACACATTCGCCTTGAAGAACGTCGCTGATGTCGGAAAAATCACCGCAATAGCGCTTAAACGAGACGAAGCCGGGTGGTTCCCCAAGTGGCAGCTCTCTCATGTAAGTCACCAACTCATTCATGCAGTCACTGAAATTGTTTTCAGTTAAAATTGTCTTTTAATTTTTAAAAGCTCTTTTCTTTTACAAGTGAAAGGCACTCTGAATACAAGAGGTTCCAAGGTTGAGCCTTGTATTGTTGTCATCTTATTGTGAATGCGACATTCACCGCGCATAGTACCTTTATTCATCATGTGCGTAATACTGACTTACATATTGTTAGAAAAACCGAGGAGCATCTTGTAATGGGCCAGCATTCCCACGTCTTATATATATATACATCTTGAAGGTTCATGCTAAAAGACCCTTTTTTATTTAAACAATATTTTATTTCGACATTTGCTCTAAGAGCAAAAAAGTGCATGCTCATCGAGAGAGCTAACCGCATTTATATTAATTTAAAACGTCACTGTCAAAGAAGAAAAAAAAACAAATCAGAACAAGAAACAGCTAAACACAGCTAAACAGCTAAAAAAAAACCCCAATATATCTCAGTACAATATATAAAAGACCCTGTCCCAGTCAATAGAATTCCACGTTACGTTGCCTGTTCTGCATCCAGACACGATTTTCATATCAGTCGCTTGTCCGTTGCAATCCTGAATGATCAGCGGTAGAAAAATAAAGCGACTATCCATTCATTTTCCCCTCCGTTTGTCAACACCCAGTTAATCCCAATCAAGATAACCAACAACCCAACACCCAGTTATAGCGAGGCATACAACTTTAGTAATGGTGAAAAACGCCTTTTGTTTCTGCAGGTGCTGATAAAAACATCCAACTCCCGGAAGTGGTCACTGTTTGAGTATAATGACTGGACCAAACCAAACCAATGGTTCACAATTCCAGGTATAATACTTTTAATGCTTTTATTAGAAAATAACAGGACAAACTGAATCAAACAAGAGCTGTTTATTTTTGAGGATTCCAAAGACAGTCAAAGTGTACAGAGGCCGAAGTCACCGGAAAATAAAAACGGAGCGGAATCCGAGAATGAAAGGCCACCGCGGCTCCTCTTGTCCCCCACCCCCTCCCACCAAGGATCCCCTTGTCCCCCACCCACTTCCCACCCCCTGCCTCTCATCCCCGCAGTCCCCTTGTCCCTCACCCGCCTCGCTGTCATTTCAGATACTGACAATCAAAATACAGAGCAGATCATGCAAATTAAACTCGCACATTTTATCGCATAAAGTGATGAAAGTCATTGCAGTAAGCTGTTTTCTAGACTTTTCATCGATTGATCTGTCTCTTATCCTTCTTTAGTTTCTTGTGAACCTGGTTTTCGGAAAAATCAAACAACTGGAGTTTGTTATGGCCGTAAGTAGACAGTCTATTTCAATTCGAACTTATGTTTGTTCAGTGCTCTAGAAGTGTAATTAACAAAAAGGAAATCAAAACAAAAAACGAGCAAATAACGTATACAGACAAACTCAAAATGACCCTATTCTGTTATTTCAATACAGCAATCTGTGGTTCACGACCAACGTCACGAATATCTGGTGCCCGTTCTGTGGCTCCTCAAGGCGCCTGGCCATGGCAGGCCATGCTGAGGTTCACAGTTTATGACCGTGCAATGTTCTGTGGAGGTTCTCTAGTTTTGCCCCAGTGGGTCCTCACCACGGCTTACTGTGTTTATGGCAGGATGGCCTCGACCATCTTTGTCAGGTGAAAAGTTAATATTTGGATATATTTACAAACATTATTAATTTTATAAGAAACTTTGGTACTGTGTCAGCTGGGGGAGTGAAACGGATATTTGGTGTTATGAGCGAGTTAATTAACTTATCAACTGTTTAGCCTGATGAATTCATATTTAGAGTGATTACACAATTCATCAAGCAAAGCGTAAAAACCGTTGTTATTAGACGAAAGGAGACAGCCACTTTGGATGGTTCCGGAAATAAAAGAAAAACTGACGGGTTTATCAGTTTCATCCATGTGCGGATTAAATTGGAAGGCCAGATTTCCACAGTCGTATAATCTTTGGACACATACTGGCTTACATTTAACTGTTTTTAGGTACGTTAGAACATAAAATTGAGCGAGGTTCAAGGTTTTTTTTTTCTTTCGTTTATAAAAAAAAAAAATAAAGGGATTAAGTCTACCTGCTGAATTGTAGGACACGAAGTTCTATTACCAATTAATTGTGCCAATAACAAAATGCGAGAATCTCAATCTTGGAATATTTATTAACGTAAGAAATAGATTCCAAAGAAAATAAGTGACTGGTTTCAACTTTGGATGTGGAAGTCCGACCGCATGAAGAAATTTCATTGGCTAGTGGCATTTGCTACTTGATTTTCATTGGTTCTTTAACTGTCCAATTTGACCTGTCCGATTGCAAGCTTCTAGTAATCGGACAGGTCAAATTGGACAGTTTTGGAGTTACATTGCAAAATTAAGCTATAAATATGGACTGTTAAGAACCAATTATATTCAAGCATTTTGTTATTGACACAATTAATAAGTTAATAGTATTTTTCTCATTAACAGACTTGGCGCCTACTACAGAGAAAAAACAAGGGGATTAGAACAAGACATCACCGTGGAAAAAATATTTATTCACCCCAAATACCACCGTCCGAATCTTATGTCCAATGATCTGGCTTTGCTAAAGCTGTCGAGACCTGCCTTCGGGTCAAATGGAGTCGGTTTAGTTTGCCTTCCAAAGAAAGACATATCCTTGTCTCCAGGCCAGACGTGTTGGATCACCGGGTGGGGGTACCTTGATATTTCCTCAGGGGCCCTCCCTGACAAACTCAAACAGGCCCGGATTCCGTTAGTCCCAAGATCAACTTGCGCGGCTGATCACACCACAAGGACCATTGATGAGTCAATGCTTTGTGCTGGTTCAAATATCACTAGGGTTAGTGGATGCCAGAAAGATACAGGAGGGCCTCTCGTGAGAGAGGTCCGTGGAAAATGGTACCTTGAAGGGGCTTTTGGCTGGGGATCTGATTGTGATCCCACAAAAGGGTACAAGCATCAGATGTACTCCAATATAAGGCGCATGCGAGAGTGGATCGACAACACCATAGCTGATAATCAGTATGCATGATTTAAGGGACGGTTAATTATGAACTTAAAGTTAGAACTAGACCATAAAAGACGCAGCTTTGCTTGGAAAGGACGTGATCATGGAAGCAGGATAGGAATCGCACAGTAGCGAGTTGATTAACTGTACTGAAAGTGTCGTTGACATCTCTCACGAAATCAGTAGGTATACAAATGTAGGTAAGCAAACTGTAATTTCAACGAAACACACTGTATGAATTTTACGCCTGCTCATTTTATGTGTTCAGCGCTGTTCACATACATTTAACTTTATGTTTTTATCGTTTCTTTTATATTAACTAGTTTATAAGACTGTTGTATTATAGACTAGCACAAAATAAACATCTGTCCTCCTCCTTGAATTTTACTTCCCAAGTTTACAAAGTCAATTTTTCTCGATCAGCCGTTTGTAATGATACATTATCAAACCATGAGAAGTGTTCTATGGATAAAAGTAAAAAGTTGGATTTAGTTTGAAAAGAAACTAACCAATTGAGGTCACCAAAATATTAATTCATGCTTTTGTGACATCTCACTTGGATTATTGCACCTCTCTCCTTTCTGGACTTCCAAAATATCAACTGGATCGGCTCCAAAAAGTCACCTCAATGCTGCAGCTAGAGTCGTCTGTCTAGTACCCAAATTTAGTCACATTTCACCTTATCTAAAAGATCTTCACTGGTTACCCGTAGAGTTTCGGATCGAATTCAAAATATTACTACTTGTTTTCAAAGCGTTAAATGATATCGCTCCACGTTATATCTGTGATCTCATCAGGGAAAAGGCATCAATCAGAAGCTCTTTGAGATCTAATGACCTCACTTTGTTACAGGTGCCTCGAACCAAATGTAAGACTTTTGGTGATCGAGCATTCGCTTTTGCTGGTCCATCCAAGTGGAATAAGCTTCCTCTGGCAATTAGGACTGCCAAGAGCTTAAATACTTTCAAGAAACACTTGAAGACATTTTTGTTTAAAAAAGCATATGACATCTGATTATTCTTTACTTTGTTTATTTTATTTCTTACTTTTTGTTTGATTGATCATTCTTAAATTTTATATTTTATTGATTTTGACTAAATTTTTCGTTTTTATATTGTAAGCGCTTTTGAATATTATATAAAAAGCGCTATATAAATTGATTATTATTATTATTGTTTGATTCTTATGTGTCTTGTTTTACTGCTGCGTATCTATAGCCTGTGGCAAGCGTTCACTAGTGGAGAATGACGCGAAAAAAATAGAGTGAAAAAGCGAGAAAAGACTAGGCGCCTTCTCTCCCAAGTCTCTCCACCTAATTATCATTCACGCGTATCGCAGTTTTCGTTGCTCCACTCTTTACTATTTAATTGCCTGGAACAGACTACTGCGCATGTGCACCCGACGGCATTGTCCGGATTCTTAAATGACGTATCTACTTATGGATACTTTTGAGCAGTTTATGACTATGCGGGAAAGGTTAAATCTTAGTGAGAGCTATTGGAATCCAAAAACAATTTTACGGGTATCTAATCTTTCAGATATAGTTTAGCTTCAATTTAGACAAAATGGCATAATTATTGTTATGTATCTTTTAAAAAGGTTTTTAGAATTACTGTCTTTATTATTTTTGAAAAATGCGAAGCCTTTGCTAGGACAACCTCTTGTTTGTTTGTGCGACCACCTCTCGTAAGCGACCATCTATCCAAAGTACAGAATTTTTCCAGGTCAAAGCCCTATATTTGGAACCCCTCGTAAGCGACTGCGAACACTTTTGAGGTAACGGCATCATCATTTTTCATTATTTTCAACCTCTTATAAGCGACCACTTGGCACGTGGTCTGATCTCCATGTTCGATGTATGTACTAAGCTACTCAGAGTTTAATAGGAACTTTTACTGCCAAACTTAGCACAGCTCGTATTGTAACTAGGAGAATTTTTGCGATAAATTCTCTTCTTATAAGATGTGTCAGACATGTTCCGGGAAGAGACCCCTCTGGTTCGACTCTTGTTAGCAACCACCTCCTATAAGCGACCACTAAATCTTAGCCGGGCATTTAAGGTCGTCGCTTTTGGGGGCAGAAATTCCTCTGTATTAGAAGGCACCATCCTTGACAGCACGTGAGAGTAAATGAAAGCGCGCGAACATTACAGTGAAACGTGAAAACGAGGGCAAATGTCTGTTCAAACTATTGGGCACCCTTGAAATTTTAGTTCTTTCTCGTTTGGCACAGGTTTAAAATTGTCACGTCATACAAGTAACGACACAAGGTCACTTTTCTATTCCCATCTGTTTATTTGCCTATTCGCTTAGTTGATACTATTTGATCCAGTTTATACTTGGACATACAGGTTAATCCAGTCTCGGAACTGTGCAACTCGTGCAAACACCGTGTAACGGTCTGCCGCAGTGCATGTCGGGGAGCCCCAGCTGACGGAACCCTGTAGAACCCAGTTTCCGCCAGATGCCTGACAGACGTAAGGGCCACCACTGTCGCCATGGCAACCACTCAGGTTGGTTTCGTCAACGCCTGCGCAGATCATTTGGTCGGTAATACTTAAGCTGGATCCACCTACGATAAATGACACAAAAATACCGTCAACCAACCAACAGCAACAACAACAAACTGAAACGGGAAATCCCTTGTAATATTGGCGTTTACTCAACCATGGTCAAACGTAAAAAAATAAGAAACGTCTGTGAAAGACAAGGTTTTTACTTTGAGAGCACAAAGCTGATGAGTGTTTTGTGAGTCCGTGTGTTTTCTGAATCATTTTATGATTTACTAAAAATGTAACAAGTTTTTTTAAAGTGAAATACGTTTCTTACTCAAACAATACGATTTTCGGCTATAGGGAATTTTCATGTAAACAAATCCCGTCTGAATTTAAATCTTAAGTCTTTTACTAGCTTTGGAACAAAATTGTGTAACTCTTTACATCCTGACCGGCGTACACTATCGAAAAGACCGTTCAAACGACGTTCATAATTTCCTCCTTACAGTGCTTGGGGTTGAGGATGATTATGTTGACGCCCATTCATTAATCTCAAAACTGAAAATCTGTTATGATTGTACCCCACACATTTTCATATTTTTAATTTCCCCTTTCAATCTTTACATTTATTTTTGGCTAGTTTTAATTATTTAATTATTTAGTCGTTTACTGGCTGTCGTCTAATCTGCTATCGAATCAGTTGCTTTTTACTTTTCAGTTTACTTATGATGTATGAAATAGTGTAACCTATTTTTTTTTTTACCCGCCTCGATTAGTTTTCGCTATACACTTATGTGCTGATCAGTATCCACATGCTTCACTTTAAAAAACTTGAAACTTATTTTGTAAATCGTACAATTAAAAACTTTGAGCTTTCGGGATTTTCTTATTTGACGCTTGACGTATCCATAGGGGCCCTGGGAAATAAAGATATATACCAAAATTTCTTGAAGTAAAAAATGAAATAAAAAGAAGTCCTGAATAGGTATATACAAGATTAAAAAAATACAAATATACAACGAAGGTCAATAAAAAAGTTGTGTCCACAAACATCATGAATTAAAAATGTTCAATGAGCATACTTTCACTGGTTTCATAATTTGCATTTAGATAGGGTAGATTGGTATAACTGATGACACAACCGTGTTTTAAATAAAGTTATGGTGAAAATGTCAATATCAATGCATGTCAATGTTCGGTCTTTCAGGAAGTATTTTTTAGCTATTTAAAAAGATTTTCTGACAGGATTGTGTATGGCTTCTCTGACACGAATCCGATCTCACCACAATAGCCTCACAGAAGGGAAAAAAGAAGCATCACTCTGCGGGCTGTATTATGGACCCTTGTTCAGTTACACCATTCCGTTATTTATGTGAATGTAAAAACTGCATTAGTTTACTTCTGACACTTTACCTGGTGACGCAGCCAGTTTCGTAGCGCATGCGTCATTCGTGACTGGAGGAAGCTCAGCCTGTTTTAAAATGGGGGATAATACTTGATTTTCGGTCTTGCCCCAACCTACAGATTCAAAGAACGAGCCATAGCGTTTCAAGATTTTAACCGACAACTGCAGCACTGAATTGAAGTTGTATCGTAAATCATACTCGTGTTATCGTTATTAAAAAATCTATATACATTTTTAAACAAGACAGCATTTGCTCGGATATGGCGAAGCATCATAAGTCATTAGACTAATTGTGAAATATAAAACGATACATGGCTTTCTATAGCAGTGATGCAAAGGCGACATTGAAGGAGTTTGGGAGAGTTCGAACTTTTTTTTAAGCATACATTCAAGCAAACATAAATAAACAGATATGTCCAGTCAGTGTCAGTTTCCTTAGATTATTAGTGTAAACATTGAGCTACTTTATAAATGCCGCAAAAATTCCGAATATAAGTCAGGAGATCTTACAAAGTTAAACACACTAACACTTGACCATACCTGTAATGAAACACTTGGCAGACGTTGGGACATCTTCATCTTGAGCAGGCAGACAGACGGTTCCGACTCTTGTGTTTAATGTTGCTGGTCGTTCCAACTGAATTAAGGCGATATCATTGTTATATAAGCTTGGGCTGCTGTAGTCCGGATGCTTTATAACTTGTTTTCCCGATATGTCCTGTTCAGTCCCTTCTATTACTTCTCGGTTGTGTTCTCCAAGTCGAATAGTGTAGTAACTTGGCGTACTGCATAAATATAACAAATTAAGCTATCGTTCAAGGATCATATGCAAATGGATCATCTCGTCTACGACATGGAAGAGATTACCTTGATAAAGTCATTGATAACTTATAAAGAGAAAGCAAAGTTTACCACTGCCGTGAAGAAGGTTTGAAAATGTGGTCTTAATTATCATAGAATTTGGTGAAAATTGCTTTGAATTTCTCCAAGAATTATTAGCGCTCGCAGGTTAATAATACGGTTCCGATTCAATGAAAAAAAAAAAAAATGGCTTCTTTGTTTCTTTTCGAGTTTTTAGGTGTTTTTCATCAAAACGCGCGGTGGGAGATTGGCACTAGTTACGCATGCGCAATAAGATTGAGGTGATCTAAAGTATTCATGTAAATAGTTTCTTCAAATATCCCACCACGTGAGCATTCCGCAGCGAACGAAAATTGCTCTTGATGAAATAGCTTCCGTAGCAACTACTGGCTTTCTGTCAGGGTTTGGGTTCACCCCCCCCCCCCCCCCCATCCCTTTATTGAACCAGTCCGAAGAGAAAATAAACAAAAAAAGTGAAACACGAACTGTAGTTAGCATTCAATTGAAACTCGTTTTACAGTGATTACACGAATAGTTTTAATAATTACAGGGATGAAATGCAGTGCGCTGCTGTAACTATCCAATCCGGAGCGATTAAAGATCCACCACAGTTGAAACTCTCGGAACTTCCTACGAGGAGGGCAACCTAAATAAAAAGGCAGATTAAGAATAAATCAGTGTATAAAAGGTCTACAGAAAAAAAGACTTTCTGGTACGTCGGGAAAAATTTACTGAACGAATGAAAAGGTAGAGAAACAAAGAATGTAAAATGTAAAAAAAAATGAAAATGTAATTTGTTTACCCACGGAGCACAAAGAGCCCCATAGGAACTCGTTCAAACTTGATCGTGGCGTTCCAGGTCGAATTGGAATTTGGAAATGTTGGTGGAGGGAGGAAAACTGGAAAACTCAATGAAAAACCCTCGCACCAAAAAGCAAGGACGAGAAACAACAACAAACTTAACCCATATATGACGCCAAATTCAAATTGTGCTTGATTGACTACTTTAATTTGTCTCATATTGCCAGCGCGGGTTAACACTTACAAAAGTAAAAAAACAGACTGTCGGTGCGTTGTGACGATATTTTAGAGTAACGACGGAGAGCTAAAGCCAAAATTGATTTGAACAAAAATATTTTTTACCTGCCAGGGCCACTTTCCTGGGACTGCGTCATCTCCACCGATAACACGGGTCTCAGGGGAGATACCACATTCTGTCACTGATAGGAATGTTTTAAAATATAACAAAAACAGATTAAAGAGTGGATATTCTTAATAGTACATGGTTCCTACCCTTTTTGAATCACTTGATTACACATCCTATTAATAATAAAATTGTGCACTGCCTTATATCTCAGTTAACCTTCCAACTCTCAAGGCTTGGGTCGTAACGGCGTGTTTTTATGGGACTATTTCGGAATATATGGAATCCATTGTTTCTTTTAGTATCCAAATACCGTTTAAGGAGTAAACCGTGAGAACAGAATTTCTATTTATTCTACGCCCGATAGCAGAACGCCCCCAAACTACGACTCAGAATAAGAGTCACTGCTTCTGGGTATGCTTTGAGGTTAGTGGGTATAGGAATGGGCGGAATTGCGTTCTTTTGAAAGTGATATTTTATGTGTTTTGTTATTGCTGAAGCAGAATAAGAAAAGCCAAAACTATCCCAGAGGAATGCACACTAACTTAATGGAGTGTCTTTCAATCCCTTTTCGACGTCACCAACCTCATTCAAGTTCCAGATTTTTGAGTTTAAGTTTTCAGGCTTTTTCCAGAAGACCCGGTAACATTAATAATTATTAAATATTAATTTCAAGGGTCTTTTCTTGACGCATAGACTGAACAACCACTCTAGAGTAACCTGTGCACAGATATTTCCTTCAGGCAGGTGAGGCTATTCTTAAAAAAAGAGCCCACAAAGTGGGCATGTTGCAAGGCCATGTTGCTGGTGCATGTCCCTAGGATAAACGCTCCCGTTAGATTTTAGGTAATATATCAAACACTAGAACGTGTGTTTCATCAGATATCCAAATACTGAGAAGTTGGTCGAAAAAACGAGGCGTAGCCGAGTATTTTAAAACGACTTCAAAGTGTTT
>NW_028145601.1:180000-235000 GCF_977016875.1 Pavona decussata
CTGAAAAATCTAATAACAAGTGTTTGAACTACAGGTTAAACCACCCTGTGCCATCTAACCCTGCCATGGTCTAGACTGCTAGCGGTCCCTTTCCGGATAGTCCAGAGGGCGCTAAATAGCCGAGCGAAAAAGCGGCGAGCCTGGAGCGAGCGAGCGGAGCCTTCTCGTTTTTTTCTCCTCGCTCCAGTCTCGCTGTTTGATTGCTCGGCTATTTCGCGCCCTCTACGAACCGCTAGCAGTCTGGCCTGGTCATGTAACGACATAATGCTATCACATTAAATTCTCTTCAATGCGATGAAAAGTTCGAATCACATAATTTAAAATTTCTCCGTTCGTATTTCATATTTGTTTTTTTACTTACTAAGAGATTGAAGTTGATGGGAGAGCTATCAGCGAAATCTATTTTTAGATAAGAATTGAATATGAGGTTCTGAGGAATAGTCGCTCTCAAAGCTGGAAACCAGATTTAAAACTGGTTATTTGAATCTGGGATTGTTTACCATGTACAGAAACGTTCCGGAAAATCCGGTTGGAATGTAAATGAACACGACTTCTTGGGTCGTCCCAGTGAATAATTTCCGGGAGAAACGGAATTTATTTTGGAAAGGGTAGTCCCATTTTCCCGGTTGGGATACGCCGGATGGAAATTCGTTTGCCATTTATATGTCTTTCATCTTCCAATCTTTCATAACAGCTTCACGCGTTTGGTTTTTACAGCCGTGCCAAATATGTGTCTCAACGAGAATCACAGTTTCTTGGGGTAAAATAGAGCACGTTCTATTTATGTGAGCAGGGTATCGGAAGCCGGGTATGCGAGCAGAGTATCGAAATCTGGTTATCGTAGGCAGGATATCGCGAACAAGCTACCGTAAAAAGGGTATCGTAAATCTACCTGTTCCTCCGTGGCCACTTGATGGTCCTGTACGGATGGAGGGAGTACTACCTGATTGTCGCGTCCAGTCGAAATCCAGAATGCTGTCTGATTTAGACTGTTCCCATCCGCAAAAGTCCTCCTCGAAATCACACGATGGATCTGAAAAGCGTTACACATTACTGACTGAAATCAAACAGATCAAAATGACGATCCTTCAGGTAAGAGTATTCCTTGGAACGACTGTGGTACAATTGATAGCATCAATACAAAAAGTTCCAACAGCCTCAGCTGAGGCCATCTTTCAGGACTGAAGTCATCAGCGTGCAGGTAATTATGTGTTTTGTCTGCTATTCCGTTTGTCGAAAGGTTTGTAATTTGCAGTGAAAGTTATGTTTGTTCATAACTTAAAAAAATTAATCCATCGTAATGTAACAATCAGTGAAACTGATTAAATTTGGAGCTACAATTTAACAGTAAATCTTGAGCCCCTGAAACTTTTAAGTTTACATCACCAACTTTGTTTTGTATCGTAGGATATTAGACATAGCTTGCATGTATGCAAATTAAATCGGCGTTTTTCAACTTACTTAATTTAGAGTGTGAGAGTTATGATTACGGATCTAATTAGGCCAACGAATTTACTTTTGTAATCATTCTCATCGTGAAATGGTTTTTAACTGTTTTTTACGAAGATTTCAGAGTAAAGGTATCATAAAATGCTTATAATTACGCATTGCCTTGTAGACTTAGCACTCACTCGTTCAGTATTTATTGTTAGCTCAGTTGGTAGAATACCGGACTACTGGAGTACCGGACTACCGTGCGGGAGGTCGTGGGTTCAAACCCCGGCCGGACCAACTCTAAGGGTCTTTAAATAACTGAGGAGAAAGTCCTGCCTTTCTAATGACATCTGCAAATGGTTAGACTTTCTAGTCTTCTCGGACGAAGGACGATAAACCGTAGGCCCCGTCTCACAACCTTTGTTCGTAAATAACGATCTGTGGGATGTTAAACAACCCACTCACTGTTTGCAAAGAGTAGGGAGCGTAGTTCCCGGTGTTGTGTTCTGGGCTTTGTATGTAGATTCTCATGATTGGGTGGGTAAATGCTCGGAGATATTAGCTGCATAAGCTAAAGTATAATCCTAGGGTAAATAAAGATATGATGTTGACGGTGATGTGTCCTAATATTAACCTACAGGCAAAACAATAACCTGCGATCAGGCGTCTTTTTTATGTAGGGAGGGTATGATATCAGGTTAGCGCTCCAACCATGTCAAAACGAATTGCATGATTAAGTGATATCCTCAAGAAAACAAAGCCTGTCGTGGGTGTTTTTGGCTGGTTCAAATCGCTTTTACTGGTGAGAGAATTTTAAGTCCTACTTATAATAAAAACCCACTTAAAAAAAAAGAAATCAGCGAAGGATTTCTCACCTTAACTTGAACTGACAAAAAAATTCGAACAAATTGAGTAAAACAAAATTCGCTTTCTAAATTATTTAGCCCAGGATTGTAATATTAACTAGTAACCCCTAACATCAAAGAACAACTTCTCCTATTCTGTCACCATACTTTTTTTTTTATAAAATACTAGAGAGGATCAAAATATTATCAAATTATCACGAAAATTTACCTTGGGTGATTATATCCTCAATTCTCATGGCCACAGGGGTTGAATAAACATTGGTATTAAAAGGAGAAATTTGATGCTGATCACTATTAGGGTTTAAAGGGTTAAGAGCTATTGTGTCTTACCTTGGGCATGTGAAAGCGCAATAGCCAGAACAAGAAAAATCATCGACTTCATTTTCCCGGTGTTGTTCCCCAAACTGCAAACAAGTTGAAATGAAACGAAGCAATGCAGAGGGAATATTTGTAGCAGTGCCGCATAGCTGTCACCGTTTTTTTTCTTTTCCATTGATATATTGAACTTTTAGTTTGTTTTTTCAGCTTGAAAACTTTGAGTTCCTTTCTGGCATATTGTTCCACACCTGAGCAGACAGTTACAGTAGTCTGATTTCTCAGGTGTCTGAAAACAAAACCCTTTTAACCGGTTGCCAGCAAACATTTTGTGCCTTTTTTTCTAACCAAATAAAGTCTAAATCCATTTAGACTCTAGGTTTTAAAGAGTACGACGCTACGTATTACTCTTTTCGTACAATCTGGCGTAGTTTTAAGATGCTTCTAAGTATTTAAACCTTATTTCGACTCCTGCAGTCAAACTTTTTTTCCTCGGGCAGGGGAGTTGAATCTAGTCTTGAACATTTGTACTCCCCTCCAGGATAAACTTTCAACATGTGTCTATTCAATCCTGAAACCAACTCTACTCAAAACACTGGGCAAATACGTGGGCAAATATGAGGTTTCTGATGTCAGTTGATAGCTTTGTGAGAGGCGGAACAGAGAGTTGCATGTCCATCAAAATTGAGTATTTCTGTTTTCTCCACACTGAAGAAGGGTTGTATACCCGAAACTTCTGCGTTTTTTAACCATTCTGACACTTTTTGATATTTATTTTTACTTCAGTCCTATCAGATAACGTTTTCAATTGTCACGCATTGCCAGCGAACTTTCTGTTCTCCATTTGCCATTAGCCAAAATCCTGGTCCAAAGATACACTGCTCTTCGTTTTATAAGCAGCAAATGTTGCCTGTGTGCATAAATAAAACATAACGTCCGTTTCTCTCATAAAAATATATATGTATATATATTTGCCGTTTTGTTAAAACAAAAAACTGTTAAAACTAGCGCGTTCGTATTATGTTAGCTTTTGTTTCACGGACCCGTGGCGACGCCACAGAAAGTGGGAGAAACACAGAACAAATTGACATTTTGTTACAGCTGGACTAGCTTCATTACTATGCCAAACGAAGTGAAAATTACATTATTGTTTTTGAGTCATGATGAAATAGCTGTGTTTGGAGAAGGCCACGGATTGCATAGGCAAAGGATTGGAAATTACTGTATTCTGTTTAGTTGCAACATCGCTTTGAAAATCCGTTTCGTTTCTTAGCGTGGGATTTTAGAGAAGGTCGTTCCTATTTTTACAGCGACCAATGTTGCATTAGTTTAAAGCGTAGGATGTTATTGCGAAGAACTTTGTTTAAGGAGGCTCGTATAAAGGCTTTTCATTGTTTTAGTGTTTGTGAAATGATGAAAGATGGCAAAAAATATGATCTGATCACGTGGACAAACTATAAACAGCTTCGTAACTCAGTTTTTGGGCAATACTTTTAAAATTGTTCCGACGTCATAGTGATTACCATGGCAAGAGGTCAGCTCTTCAAAAAGGACCTCTAAATATAAGTTTACTTTCAAATTATCTCAAAAATTGAGTTCCAACCTACCGTTGTTATTGCTTTGTTAGAAAGCATCTTACAAGCATCCTTGTAAAATGACAAAAAGTTATCCAGTAGATCTTGTATTATTTCAAAAAAGGCATTTTTTCACCTACATCTTTATCTCAAACTTTCGTAGCACTGAAAAACTAATCCCTTTCCGTTTGCGGAAGGCAAGCAAATGTTTTGGTGAAAGTGCGAGAAATTCAGCAAGCATTTTCGTGAAGGAGAACGGACGAGCATTGCAGTGCAAACGAGGGAAAGTGACTGTTCAAACTCTTGGTGACCCGTGGACTGAGGTTCAGGTTTAACACTGTTACGTCATATAACTAAAGACACAAGACCACCTTATTACTCCCATCTGTTTATTTACCCATTCGTTTAGTCTACTTGTATCTTCAACAAACATTTGATCCAGTTTATACTTGGACATACTGGTTAATCCAGTTTCTGAACTGTGCAACTCGTGCAAACACCGTGTATCGTTCAGCCGCAGAGCATCTCGGGGAGCCCCAGCTGACGACGCCCTGTAGAACCCAGTTTCCGCCAGATGCCTGACAGACGTAAGGGCCACCACTGTCGCCATGGCAACCGCTCAGGATGGTTCCTGCGACGCCTGCGCAGACCATTTGGTCGGTAATTTTAAGATTGTAACCTACGATAAATCACACAAAAATACCGTCAGCAAACAACAGCAACAACAACAAGAAATCTCGTCATATTGGCATTTACAGCAGGTCTTTACAAGGAATTCTGGCAAATTTGTCCATGATATTCGCTTTGATTTGAAAACCGTGATTTTTAAAGCCAAAACCATTAATGTCAAAAGTTTTACAGTATATCAGTGTCTACATTCCAAGACAAGGTCTCGTCAATATGTGTACCAAGAGATTTAGTGCTGGAAACTTGTTTAATCAAGGCACCGTCAATTATCAAAGAAAGAGACCGATCAAATGTTCCGGCAGCGTAAGTGTGATTTGTTGGCAATAAGCTACTCACTGACACTCCCAATCAGTCGCTTGCACGATTGTATCTGAATATTCCATAGAGATTCCGAACGCAAACTTGCTGTTCGGCTCTTCTCTGCACTAATTATCGCAAAAATAACATCAGCGAAAGGGGTGCCGGGTAAAATGAAACAGCTTACCAATTAAATTGCGGCAAACTGGAACTCCATGATCTTTCCTTTGTGGCTACAGCGGGTCTCATGTGAAGCAGTTTTATTTGATTTGTTTTACACTTTGCATTTAGATAGTGTAGATTGGTGTAATTGATGGAATAGGGAGCTTAAGCAACGATGACGGCAAAGGCAACGAAAATGTCACCCGAAAGTATATCTTTATATCGTTTATGCTACTTCGCAATTATTTCAACTCGCCCAACTTTTACAAAAATGGCGAACTATCCCGGAACCGAATTGGTAGAAGGGACGTACAAGTTAAGAAAGAAAATGAAACATTCACCGTTCTCCATAAAACCTTAAATGTGGTCATTTCACGTTGTTGTTTTGCAGAAGACGGCAAAGAAATGTACCAAAATTTAAAATGCAGCGGCGTTGTTGTTGCCGTCGCCGTGGTCGTTGCTTAAGTTGGTAAACGTCAGTGTCGATTATACAACGCTTGGCAACAGTCGGTCGAAAGCATTAAGTTTGTCTCTCAAATAGTATTTTACTTTTCAGATTTGTAAAAAGGTTTGTGTCTGCATAGCTTTTCTGATACAGACTTGACGTTTAGGCGGCTTAAATTAACATGTAATCTCGCGGTAACAGAAGCGTCTCTTTTGCTCAGTTGCCATTGTTTACTATTTATTTGTAGTTAGTTTTTCATTCATTTTTGCTAACGTGTGCTATTCAGGCGAAACATGCATGAAAACAAAGATCCGCCCATAGCATTATGATAATTTGCTTAAGTAAGAAGACCTGCACTGATTCACCTATGATACTTTACCTGGTGACTCAGCCAGTTTCTTGGCGCATACGTCATTCGTGACTGGAGGAAGCTTAGCCTGCTGTAAAATATGGTGTGCTGATCCGGGATGTTTGATCTTGCCCCAGCCTACAGAGAAACGAGATTACTGAGAATTCAGATGTGAACCGACAACGGCAGTATTGAACGAAGTTGTATCGTGTATCACAGTCGTTAACAAAACCAATAAACAAATGCTCTCCCCCTCCTCCCTCTCCTCCATTTTTTTGTGCCTTCTACCCGGAAGCTATCGCTCGCAAACGTTTCCTTTGAGGTTTTGTGCAATTTTCGCTTTTAGATCGCTCGAATATTGGGCTGATAGAAACGGACTCCTCTCCCCAGTCCCTTCTTCCGTTTTTTCGCTCTCGTCTCAATTTCCGAGCGTTCAAACAGTCAAAAACGCACAAACCCCGCGAAAACGCTCGCTACGCATGCTAGGAAACGTGTAGGTGAGGAGCCCCCGCTAATGCGGTTTTCTCGAGAGACCCAAAGAAACAAATCACGCTACTATGTGAACACTGTTCTTTCCATACCTGTTATGTAACACGTGGCAGACGTTGGAACAATTTCGTTGACAGCAGGCAGGCAGACGGTTCCTACTCTTGTGTTTAACGTTACTGGTCTTGCCAACTGAATCAAGGCGATATCGTTGTTAAGGGTGCTTGGTTGGTTGTAGCTCGGATGCTTTATAACTTGCTTTCCCGGTATATCTTGTTCAGTTCCTTCTGGTACTCTTCGGTTGTGTTCTCCAACACGAATAGTGTAGTAGCTTCCTTGCCTGTATGATGTAAGAAAGCTGTTAAACGATATGCAAATGTAATTTATCCTGTCTACAGAAGTAAAACATCACAACCCAATGGATCACGTGACCACGATCGTCTTGGTAAATAGGCTTAAAAAGTTTTCCTCACTGAGAACAATTTCTCAATTAGTATCGCTTTAGAAACGTTGTAAGGCTATTTAACAATTAAATAACAGTTCAGGCGTCAATGGAAACCTTGTGCCTAACATTAAAGTAAACAATGAATGGCAACTCTTCTTGAAGATGGTCTAACATTCTAAGCCCTAGCAGTCATCAGCATCAAATTTCTCCTTGTAATATCAATGTTTATTCAACCCCTGAAGTCATGAGAATTAAGGATATGATCACCCATGGTGAATTTTACTCCCAGCACCTTTATAAGAAAAGTATGGGTCAAGATAGGAGAACTTGTGCTTTGATATTCAATGGTGAGTACTTTTTATCTCAATGCTGAATTAAGTTGAGGTGAGCTCAAAATAATTACTCTGGCCGATAACAACAGACACAAACGAACCTCGAAGCATACCTGAATGTAACTGGCGTCAACATCGGAGAAACACGTTTGTGTGAGACACAGTTGGTTTTTGGCATATTTCGAATTGGTTGAAACAATTAAAATACTCAGTCGAAACTGGTAAAAACAATTAAGCTCTAGTAATTACAGGGACGAAATGCAGTGCGCTGCTGTGACTATCCAGTCCGGAGCGATTAAAGATCCACCACAGCTGAAACTCTTGGAACTTCCTCTGAGGATGGCGACCTAAATAAAAAGGCATATTAAGAAAAAGTCAGTGTATAAGAGTCTACAGTCTACATTCTGGTACGTCGAGAGAAACTAATTGAACAAATGAATAGGTAGAGAAACAAAGAATATAAAATGTAAAAAAAATGCAAATGTAATTTGTTTACCCACAGAGCACAAAGAGCCCCATAGGAACTCGTTCAGACTTGATCGTGGCGTTCCAGGTCGAATTGGAATTTGGAAATGTTGGTGGAGGGAGGAAAACTGGAAAACTCAATGAAAAACCCTCGCACTAAAAAGCAAGGACGAGAAACAACAACAAACTTAACCCATATATGACGCCAAATTCAAATTGTGCTTGATTGACTACTTTAATTTGTCTCATATTGCCAGCGCAGGTTAACACTTACAAAAGTAAAAAAGCAGACTGTCAGTACTTTGCGGTGATATTCAGGAAGAGTAACGACGGAGAGCTAAAGGCAAAATTGATTTCAACAAAAATATTCTTCACCTGCCAGGGCCACTTTCCTGGGACTGCGTCAACTCCACCGATAATACGGGTCTCAGGGGAGATACCACATTCTGTCACTGTTAGGAATGTTTTAAAATATAACAAAATCAGATTAAAGAGTGGATATTCTTAATAGTACATGATTCCTACCCTTTTTGAATCACTTGATTACACAGTCATCCCATCAGTGATAAAATTGTGCACTGCCTTATATCTCAGTTAACCTTCCAACACCCAAGGCTTGGGTCGTATGGGCGTGTTTCGGAATATATGGAATCCATTGTTTCTCTTAGTATCCAAATACCGTTTAAGGAGTAAACCGTGAGAACAGAATTTCTATTCATTCTACGCCCGATAGCAGAACGCGCCCAAACTACAACTCAGATAAGAGTCACTGTATCCTTCTGGGCATGCTTTGAGGTTGGTGCATATAGAAATGGGCGAAATTGCGTTCTTTTGAAAGTGATATTTTATGTGTTTTGTTATTGCTGAAGCAGAATAAGAAAAGCCAAAACTATCCCAGAGGAATGCAAACTTAATTAGCGGATCGCTCGAGTGCCTTTCAATCCCTTTTCGACGTCACCAACCTCATTTAAGTTTCAGATTTTTGAGTTCAAGTTTTCAGGCTTTTTCCAGGAGTTGGTAACTTTAATAATTATTAAATATTAATTTCAAGGGTCTTTTTTTGACGCATAAACTGAACAACCACCCTAGAGTAACCTGTGCACAGATATTTCCTTCAGGCTTGTGAGGCTATTCTTAAAAAGTGAGCCCACAAAGTGGGTTGCAAGGCCATGTTGCTGGTGCATGTCCCTAGGATAAACGCTCCCGTTAGATTTTACGTAATATATCAAACACGAGAGCGTGTGTTTCATCAGATATCCAAATACTGAGAAGTTGGTCGAAAAAACGAGGCGCAGCCGAGTATTTTAAAACGACTTCAAAGTGTTTGGGTATCGACAATCGCTTTAAGACCAACCGTTAGCATGAAACAAACAGAAACGATGCGTTATTTTAGTTGTGTCTACTTACTAGATTTTTCTTGAATTTTAGAGTTTGCTGTGCTAGCAAACCTGTTGGACCAGCAGTTACTTACCACAGTATCCATCAGCCACTGATATGTCATCTATAGCAATATCTCCTCTGAAAGACCAAGTACGAACTGCTTGAATCATAAGCTGTAGGGATATAAAACTCTGTAAGACTCTTAAAACGTGGTTATATTGCTGCTGCTGCTGCTGCTGCTGCTGCTCCTGCTACTGCTCACTACCACCACCACTTCTGTTACTGTTAGATACTGTACTGTACGACTACTGCTACTATTACCACTCAGTAATGCTATTACTACTACTACTACTAAACTACTACTACTACTACTACTGCTGCTGCTGCTGCTGCTGCTGCTACTACTACTAATACTACTTGTACTACTGCTTCCGCTGCATGCTGCTGTTACTACTACTACTACTACTACTACTACTACTACTACTACTACTACTACTACTACTACTACTACTACTACTACTACTACTACTACAACAACAACAACAACAACAACAAGCTTTATTTGCATGACTATAACAAATACAGTATTGCAAAAGCTATTCATAGCTAATTATTGATTCGTTAACTAATTTTTAAGATAACTTAAAATAAAATAAAATAAAATAAAGTAACTGAAGTCTTTGCTTATTTTAAACTTTTCATACAGTAGAAGTAATCATTCCGGAGAGAAGTTTATCTCTCAATTCGAAGCACGAGGAAACAAATGAAATTAATTGAGTGTTTATAAAATAGTCTGTTGAGTTCATTATATGCAATAGTAAAGTTTCTTTTCCTAATAGTCGTGTAAATGGAAGGCTAGGTTCTATTTTAGAAAAGAACATGTCTCTTAAAGAAGAGTAAATTGGGCAATCTAATAAAAAATGAATTTCGTCTTCAATGGTTTTACGGTTGCAAACATTACACACCCTTTCATTACGGGGTATGTTGTCGTATCTTCCTGTTTCAATCAAAAGCTTAAAGCTTTTAAAACTACTACTACTACTACTACTACTACTACTACTACTACTCCTACTACTAAGATTTCGCCAGCGTCAATTGTCAGAGGTTTGAGAAGGGGGGGGGGGGGGGGGGTTGGGGAGGAGAGAGGTACCTTATAATACAGTAAAAACCCGCGTGTAAGAACCTACTTTTTTAGAGTTTGGCAAAACAGGTTCTTGTATTTTGGGGTACTTACTGGCATTTTAGGCTAAGAAGGTTCTTAATTAGGTTCTTAATTTTTACGGAGTAGAAAATACTGTAGTATAATATATGGTTTGTTCTTCATTATAAACTGTTACTGAAAAACAGTATTTTGTAGAATAAATGCTTATAATCAAGAACAAACCAGTTTCAAGATGATACAGGCATGGAACACTTAAACCAAGACCAAGATTACATACAAATGATACATTCTCTTAATTGTAGCCGAATTGTTTTATAACAGCAGTTCACATTAAACATACATTGTGCATTTTTAGTTTCACTGTGCAATTTTTTGATCTCTAAAGACAACCTTTTTGGTAAAATATTATAAATAAAATAGTTTAACCCCGCATATAAGAACCTGTTGGAATTTTTTTGGCTAAATAGGTTCTTATATTTTGGGGTATTAAAGTAACAAATTTCTGCCAGGAGGTTCTTAATTTTCTAGGTTCTTACATGCGGGTTTTTACTGTATAGCCTTCTTGTAATGCCATATAAATTTTTTGAATACAGTATACCCATTAAAAGCCTACAGATGGTGACGCCCTCCTGCATATTTTTCATTAGATATAATTATTTACCTGCTATCTAAGACATTTGTCATATAAAGCTATGCAATGTGAGCTGCAAAATAAACGATAGGCTTTAGGCATACCTCATACACCCCATGGAAACAGTTTTAGAACTTTTTTTATCGCCTCTCAAATGCTATTTCACGGATGAACATGGAGTGTATATTTTCTCATTTTTGAGCTGCTGCTAAAGGTCAGAAAGTATATTCGTCGATGATGTGAAAGGAGGTAGAAGTCAAACTTTGAACAAATTTAATTGACCTTCAAATGAGAGAAATGTGTGATGTATTATATTTGCCAATAACTTGAGCGGCTCTATATTTACTGATGAAACTGAAATTCAATCTCCTCTACACTCACATCAAAATTCCCCGTGACTGAAACCTCGGCCTTCTTCCATTCATTTCCCTGGTTGCCAGACTTGGTCCAAAGTTTGTAACCCCCGTTGTAAATGTTGAGTGTGCCCATGTTCTGTCCGTACATGTGATAATAAAATGAAAGGCACACAGGTTTGCTGTTTGTCCCCTTAAAAGTTATGATGGCCTTGTCACCTCCGAAAACACGGGACGTCTCAATGTAAATATAATATCCTGTAAGGGAGGCAAAGGTTATCTGGAAAATCTAATAACAAGTAAAAATTTTAAAACTACAGGTTAAGCCACCCTGTGCCAAAAAACCCATGCCATGGTCTAGCTTGCTAGCGGTCCCTTTGTGGATAGTCGAGAGGGCGCGAAATAGCCGAGCGAAAAAACGGCGAGCCTGGAGCGAGCGAGCGGAGCCTTCCCGTTTTTTCTCCTCGCTCCAGTCTCGCGGCTTTTTCGCGCCTCTTGGGACCGCTAGCAGTCTGGTCATGGTCATGTAACGTGATAATTCTATCAATGCGATGAAAAGTTCGAATCACATCATTTTAAAAAAGTTAAATTTCTCCGTTCGTATTTCATATTTGGTATCTGCTTGCCAACAGATTGAAGTTGATGGGAGATCTATTAGCGAAATCTATTTTTTAGATAAAAATTGAATATGAGGTTTTATACAACGAACTGTGTAAAACTCACGTTTTGATTGGTCTAGAGGAGTGTGTGATTAGAGTATAGACGCACGATTGACGTCATCGAGTGGTGTGACCGGAGCACGTGATCAGAGTCTAGAGTACAGCCAGAGCGCCTGGTCAACAAAGTTTTGCAAACTGTTTTTGCGAGTAGCGAACAAACACAGGCAAATTTTCACAAGAAAGGAAAACTGCCCAATAAAAATTGGACAAAGACTGTTCTGAGAGTGACCTCAATCAGGATAGGAAAGCTGGAACTTTGTTGTGACGTGAAGAGGAAGCAAATATTTGTCGAAATATGTCGCTGATAGAAATCCGGTAATGGCGAGTAATCGATTACAAATCGCAGTGAAGCGACTTGCAGACTGTAATTTTTTGGGGTCAGGATTTCCTTCTGGAATAAAGGTTAGTTTTTAAAATATTGTTAGTGAAATTCTTTCGGATTATACTCTAGTTTAGAAGATCACAATTGCATGTGTGTAGTAGTCTAAAACTGAGTTTGCTGAAAAGTTTTTGACTCAGCTCAGGCAACGCGATGCTCGCTCACGAAATGTGTTGAGATGTCTTGGTTATTGTATAAAACAAATAGATTCCATTTTTCCGTGGGTCTGTACTCTGATAACGCACAGAGGACGTTCAAACGTGGTGAGAACATCAGTCATGCTACTCGCCTGCGGTGAGTAGCGTACTTCTTTGTTCTCACCACGTTTTGACGTCATCTGTGCGTTATCAGAGTACAGACGCACGGCAAAATGGAATCTATTTGTTAACTAAGGGATAGTCGCTCTCAAAGCTGGAAACCAGATTTAAAACTGGTTATTTGAATCTGGGGTTGTTTGCCATGTACAGAAACGTTCCGAAAATTCCGGTTGGAATGTAAATGAACACGACTTCTCGGGTCGTCCCAGTGGATAATTTCCGGGAGAAACGGAATTTATTTTGGAAAGGGTAGTCCCATTCTCCCAGTTGGGACGCGCCGGATGGAAATTCGTTTGCCATTTACATGTTACACACACTCGTTTGGTTTTTACAGCCGTGCCAAATATGTGTCACAACGAAAATTACCGTTTCTTGAGGTAAAATAGAGCACGTTCCATTTATGTGAGCAGGGTATCGTTAGCCGGGTATGTGAGCAGAGTATCGAAATCTGGTTATCGTAGGCAGGATATCGCAAACAAGCTACCGTAAAAAGGGTATCGTAAATCTACCTCTTCCTCCGTGTCCACTTGATGGTCCTGTGTTGGGGGAGGGCGTGCGACCTGATCGTCGTGTCCAGACAGTCCTCATCCAGTAAGGCTTGAATGATATAGACTTTTCCCATCCGCAAAAGTCCTCCTCGAAATCACACGATGGATCTGAAAAACGTTTTATAGACTGACTGAAATCAAACAGATCAAAATGACGATCTTCCAGGTAAGGGTATTCCTTGGAACGACTGTGATAGAATTGATAGCATCGATACAAAAAGTTCGAGCAACCTCAGCTGAGGCCATCTTTCAGGACTGAAGTCATCAGCGTGCAGGTAATTATGTGTTTTGTTTGCTATTCCGTTTGACGAAAGGTTTGTAATTTGCAGTAAAAGGTATGTTTGTTCATAACTTAAAAAAATGAATCCATCATAGTGTAACAATCAGTGAAACTGATTAAATTTGGAGCTACAATTTAACGGTAAATCTTGAGCCCCAAACTTTTAAGTTTACATCATGGCTTGCATGTATGCAAATTAAATCGGCGTTTTTCAACTTACTTAATTTAGAGTGTGAGAGTTACGATTACGGGTCTAATTAGGCCAATGAATTTACTTTTGTAATCATACTCATCGTGAAATGGTTTTTACGAAGATTTCAGAGTAAAGGTATCATAAAATGCTTAAAATTACGCATTGCCTGTAGACTTAGCACATACTCGCTCATTATTTGTTTTTAGCTTAGTTGGTAGAGTACCGGACTACTGGAGTACCGGACTACCGTGCGGGAGGTCGTGGGTTCAAACCCCGGCCGGACCAACACTCAGGGTCTTTAAACAACTGAGGAGAAAGTGTTGCCTTTGTAATGACATCTGCAAATGGTTAGACTTCCTAGTCTTCTCGGATAAGGACGATAAACCGTATGCCCTATCTCACGACCCTTGTTCGTAAATAACTCTGTGGGATATTAAAGAATCCATTCACTGTTCGCAAAGAGTAGTGGACGTGGTAGTTCCCGGTGTTGTGTTCTGGGTTTGGTATGTAGATTCTCATGGTTGGGTGGGTAAATGCTCTGAGATATTAGCTGTATAAGCTACTCTAAAATCCGGGGGTAAATAAAGATATGATGTTGATGGTGTTGTGTTCCAATATTAACCTACAGGTGAAACAATAACCTGCAATCAGGCATCTTTTTTTGTAGGGAGGGGGGGAGAGTATGATCTCAGGGTTAGCGCTCCAATCATGTCAAAACGAATTGCATGCGTGAGTGATATCCTCAGGAAAACAAAGCCTGTCGTGGATTTTTTTTTTTTTTTTTTTTGCTGGTTCAAATCGCTTTTACTTTTTTTCAAAAATCACCGAAAGATTTCTCACCATAACTTGAACTGACAAGATTTCTCGAATAAAATGAGTGAAAAAATTCGCTTTCTAAATTATTTAGCCCAGTATTGTAATATTAACTATAGTAACCACTAACATGAAAGAACAACTTCTCCTATCCTGTCACCATACTTTTCTCATAAAGATACTAGAAAGAAAATATTCCGAAAATTTACCTTGGGTGATTATATCCTCAATTCTCATGTCCTCAGGCGTTGAATAAGAAAAGGTATTAAAAGGAGAAATTTGATGTTGATCACTATTAGGGTTTAAGGGTTAAGAGCTATAGTGTCTTACCTGCGGCACGTGAAAGCGCAATAGCCAGAACAAGAAAAATCATGGACTTCATTTTCCCGGTGTTGTTTTCCAAACTGCAAACAAGTTGAAATGAAACGAAGCGCGATGCAGAGGGAATATTTGTAGCAGTGCCGGATAGCTGTCACCGTTTTTTTCTTCTCCATTGATATATTGAACTTTTAGTTTGTTTTTTCAGCTTGAAAACGTTGAGTTCCTTTCTGGCACATTGTTCCACACCTGAACAGACAGTTACAGTAGTCTGATTTCTCAGGTGTCTGAAAACAAAACCCTTTTCACAGTTGCCAGCAAACATTTTGTGCCTTTTTTCTAACCAAATAAAGTCAAAACCATTTAGACTCTTGGTTTCTAAGAGTACGACGCCACGTAATACTCTTTTCGTATACAATCTGGCGTAGTTTTACTAAGTATTTTTTTTTTAAAAACCTTAGTTCGACTCCTGCAGTCAAACTTTTTTTCCTCGGGCAGGTGAGTTGAATCTAGTCTTGAACATTTGTACTCCCATCCAGAATAAACTTTCAACATTTGTCTATTTAATCCTGAAACCAACTCTACTCAAAACATTGACCAAATACGAGGGCAAATATGAGGTTTCTGATGTCAGTTGATAGCTTTGTGAGAGGCGGAGGAGAGAGTTTCATGTCCATCAAAATTGAGTATTTCAACGGTTTTCTTCACCTCGAAGAAGGGTTGTGTACCCGAAACGTCTGCGTGTTTTTTTTTTTTTAACCATTCTGACACTTTTTGATATTTATTTTTACATCAGTCCTATCAGATAACATTTTCAATTGTCACGCATCGCCAGCGAACTTTCCGTTCACCATTTGCCGTTTTGTTAAAACAAAAAACTGTTAAAAATAGCGCGTTCGTATTATGTTAGCTTTTGTTTCACGGACCCGTCGTTACACCGCAGAAAGTGGGAAAAACACAGAAAGTTATGTAGCCAATCAAATTGACAATTTGTTACTGCTGGAATAGCTTCATTACTATGCCAAACGAAGTGAAAACTACATTATTGTCTTTAAGTCATGATGAATTAGCTGTGTTTGGAGAAGGCCACGGATTGCATAGGCAAAGGATTGGGTAATGCTGTATTCTATTTAGTTGCAACATCGCTTTGAAAATCCGTTCCGTTACTTAGCGTGGGATTTTCAGGAAGGTCGTTCCTATTTTTACACCGACCAATGTAGCATTAGTTTAAAGCGTGGGATGTTGTTGCAAAGAACTTTGTTTAAGGAGGCTCGCATAAAGGTTTTTCATTGTTTTAGTGTTTGTGAAATGATGAAAGATGGCAAAAAATATGATCTCATGACGTGGACAAACTATAAACAGCTTCGTAACTCAGTTTTTGGGCAATACTTTTAAAATTGTTCCGACGTCATAGTGGTTATCATGGCAACGGGTCAGCTCTTCAAAAAGGACCTCTAAATATAAGTTTAGTTTCAAATTATGTCAAAAATTGAGTCCCAACTTACCGTTTTTATTGCTTTGTTAGAAAGCATTCTACAAGCATCCTTGTAAAATGACAAAACGTTATCCAGTAGATCTTGTATTATTTCAAAAAAGGCATTTTTTCACCTACAGATGGTCCCTCGATGGTTTATCTCAAACTTTCCTAACACTGAAAAACTAATCCCTTTCCTGGCAGGCAAATATTTTGGTGAAAATGCGAGAAATTCAGCAAGCATTTTCGTGAAGGAGAACGGACGAGCATTGCAGTGCAAACGAGGGAGAGTGACTAATCAAACTCTTGGTGACCCGTGGACTGAATTTCAGGTTTAACACTGTTACGTCATATAATTAAAGACACAAGACCACCTTTTTACTCCCATCTGTTTATTTACCCATTCGTTTAGTCTACTTGTATCTTCAACAAAAATTTGATCCAGTTTACACTTGGACATACTGGTTAATCCAGTTTATACTTGGACATACTGGTTAATCCAGTTTCTGAACTGTGCAACTCGTGCAAACACCGTGTATCGCTCAGCCGCAGAGCATCTCGGGGAGCCCCAGCTGACGGCGCCCTGTAGAACCCAGTTTCCGCCAGATGCCTGACAGACGTAAGGGCCGCCACTGTCGCCATGGCAACCGCTCAAGATGGTTCCTGCGACGCCTGCGCAGATCATTTGGTCGGTAATTTTAAGGCTGGATCCACCTACGATAAATCACACAATAATACCGTCATCAACCAACAGCAACAACAACAAGAAATCTCGTCATATTGGCGTTTACAGCAGGTCTTTGCAGGGAACTGATTCTGGCATATTTTTCCATGTTGTTCGCTTTGATTTGAAAACCGTGATTTGCAAAGCCAAAACCGTTAATGTCAAAAGTTTGACAGTTTGTCAGCGTCTTCATTCCAAGATAAGGTCTCGTCAACACGTGTACCGAGAGATTTAGTTCTGGAAACCTGTTTGATTAAGGCCACGTCAATTATCAAAGAAAAATACCGATCAAAAGTTCTCAATTTTTGACATAAACCAATCAGCGTGAATTCTCTTAATTTGTAAAGTGCGATTTGTTGGCAATAAGCTACTCATTGATACTCGCAATCTGTCGCTCGCAGGTATTTTTCTGAATATTCCGTAGAGATTCCTAACGCAAACTTGCTGTTCGGCTCTTCTCCGCACTAATTATCTCAAAAATAACATCAGCGAAAGGGTTGCGGTGTAATGAAACAGCTAGCTTACCAATAGGCCTTATCACGGTTTTCGACGCCATTTTGACGAGTTGGAAAACACGTCTTGAAATAACGGTGTTTGTATGGAAATCCGATTTCAAATATATTTTATAAAACATTGCTTCTGAAAAAATTATGAATTGGAAACTTTAGGCACTAGGCAAAGAATTTTACAGAAAATAACTGAGGAATGTAGCTGTGCTGGAAAGCAGCTAGTTGCGTTGTGACATTTCCATACATTTCTCTGTATAGCAAACCAGTTAGTGGGAAAAAATACAGGGGAATGTATGGAAAGTTCAAAACACGACTGGGCGCTTTCTGGCACAGCAACGTACCTCCAATTTTTTTTCTTTAAATCCTTTTCTTAGTTCCAAAGTTAAGTATTTAACCTTTTAGCTTTGTAAAAAGGTTTGTGTCTGCATGGCTTTTCTGATATAAATTCGACGTTTAGGCGGTTAAAATTAACTTCTAATCTCGCCGTAACAGAAGCGTCACTTTTGTTCAGTCGCCATTGTTCACTATTTAGTTGTAGCTAGTTTTTCATTCATGCGAACGCGTGCTATTCAGGCTAAACATGCATGAAAACCAAGATCCGCCCATAGCATTATAATTATTTGCTTAAGTAAAAAGAACAACACTGATTCACGTCTGACACTTTACCTGGAGACGCAGCCAGCTTCTTGGCGCATACGGCATTTGTGACTGGAGGAAGCTTAGCCTGCTGTAAAATATGGTGTGATGATCCGGGATGTTTGATCTTGCCCCAGCCTACAGAGGAACGAGATTAAAGAGAATTCAGATGTGAACCGACAACGGCAGCATTGAAGTTGTATCGTGTATCACACTCGTTAACAACACAAACAAACAAATGCTCTCCCCCTTTCCCCTCTCCTCCATTTTTTTTTCTGCCTTCTACCTGGAAGCGATCGTTTGCCTCTCGTGCTCACTTGGAAAGGAAGCGACTGCCACACATGTTAGCCAAACTGCTTGTGATTGCTCCCATAAAATTCTCGTCGCCAAACGTCTGCGGTTTTTTTAAGGATAAACAAGTCTCTCAAACCTTAATACTGGAGATCTGTAATAGGCCCCAAAATTATGTTCCTTTCCTAACTCGATCCCTATTCATTCAGTTCTCTGCCTAATAAATGGCCTTCTGTTTCCGTCGCTGCCATCGGATCACATCCGTCATATTTGTGAACGGTTACCAAGGGCGGTCAAACAGTGGTGCCAAAATCTATTCCTGACCTTACCGGACGGTAGATACTGGACCCGAGGATACTTAGTCTACACTTGTGCCCTTGTTACTTTGCTTAAAACCAGTAGCAGAACAGCTACCTTCGTATAAGCGTTTTTGTGTCGCTATTACCTGTCATGACGTGAGGTTATTTTTTGGATAAACATGAATTTATTGCATCCAAGCATGGCGTTTTCAAATGACTCAATTTTTACCCATCCACCTGACACTGGTACTTCTTCAATAGTATTTTTTCATCCCACCACACGAAAAAAAAAGGGCTTTTTTAAGTCTTCACCTTTGAAAACCGTTTTTGAAAGCCTCCGTTTTTATCAGCACTTTTAATGAAGCGTTCCAGTGGAGATGATGAGTGAAATGCATAAAAAAAAAAACACCTTTTAAAACGAAATCGCATGAGTGTGGAAACGAGTAGTCTCCGTAGCAAGCGTTTCCTTTTTTTTTTTTTTTGTGCTTTTTTGGCTTTTAGATCGCACGTCTATTGGGACGATAGAAACTGACTCCTCTCCCCTGTCCCTTTTTCCTTTTTTTCGCTCTCGTCTCAGTTTTCGCGCGTTCAAACAGAAAAGGAGCACAAAACCTGCGAAAGGGCTTGCTACGCATGCTAGAAAACGTGTAGGTGAGGAGCCCCCGTTAATGCGGTTTTCTCGAGGGACCCCCCCCAAAAAACAAATAACGCTACTATGTGAACACTGTTCTTTCCATACCTGTTATGTAACATGTGGCAGACGTTGGAACAATTTCGTTGACAGCAGGCAGGCAGACGGTTCCTACTCTTGCGTTAAACTTCACTGGTCTTGCCAACTGAATCAAGGCGATATCGTTGTTAATGGCGCTTGGTCGGTTGTAGCTCGGGTGCTTTATAACTCGCTTTCCCGGTATATCCTGTTCAGTTCCTTCTGGTACATTTCGGTTGTGTTCTCCAACACGAATAGTGTAGTAGCTTCCTTGCCTGTATGATGTAAGAAAGCTGTTGTTAAAGGATGTGCAAATGTAATTTGTCTTGTCTATAGTTAAAGATAAAGTAGTTATAGCTATAGCTATAGTTAAACATCACAACCCAATGGATCACATGACCACAATCGTCTTGGTAAATAGGCTTTACATTTTTCTTCACTAAGAACAATTTATCAATAAGTATCGCTTTAGAAACGTTTTAAGACTAATTAACAATTAAATAAAAGTTCAGGCGTCAATGGAAACCTTGTGCCTAACATTAAAGTAAACAATTAATGGCAACTCTTCCTGAATATGGTCTAACATTCTAAGCCCTAACAGTCATCAGCAGCAAATTTTTCCTTGTAATATCAATGTTTATTCAACCCCTGAAGCCATGAGAATTAAGGATATGATCACCCAAGGTGAATTTTCTTGATATTTTAATAACTTTTTCCCAGAACTTTTATAAGAAAAGTATGGGTCAAGATAGAAAAAACTTGTTCTTTGATATTCAATGATAAGTACTTTTTAACTCAATACTGAAGTTGACGTGAGCTCAAAATAATTACTCTGGCCGATCACAACAGACACAAACGAACCTCGAAGCACATCTGAATGTAACTGGCGTGAAACGGAAAAACGCGTTTGTGTGAGACACGGTTGGTTTTTGGCATATTTCGAATTGGTTGAAACAATTAAAATACTCAGTCGAAACTGGTAAAAACAATTAAGCTCTAGTAATTACAGGGATGAAATGCAGTGCGCTGCTGTGACTATCCAGTCCGGAGCGATTAAAGATCCACCACAGCTGAAACTCTTAGAAGTTCCTCTGAGGAGGGCGATCTAAATAAAAAGGCAGATTAAGAGTAAATCAATTTATAAGGGTCTACAGAAAGAAAACAAAAACATTCTCATATGTGGGGAGAAACTGAATGAAAAACAAAATGAAAAAGCGGGGAAACAAAGAATGATAATTTTTACTGCTACCTTCATTACAAATCTATATTTTTGCGTGTGCGCGTCTTCGGACACACAAGCGACAGAATTGAAAGAAAGGAAGAAACGGAACTGCTCTGTTTGCACGTATTACGTGCCTATGTTTATTCTCTCGTGTCTGATGTAAGTGGGTCCGACGAGATTGATTGGGAGACCAGCAAAACTCTGTCTGTCAACAGAGAGAGGGAAACTTCCATCTAGCCAACGTGGGTTTACACTCACAAAAGACGAACCACAGGATGTAAGTGCGTGCGTTGGGGCACCATTTTGGATTAGACAAAATTGATTTAAGCAACAGTATTCTTCACCTGCCAGGGCCAATTTCCTGGGACTGCGTCAACTCCACCGATAACACGGGATCCGGGGGAGATACCACATTTTACTGGACCAGGCGGAACTGTTAAGAGATACATTTCATATTAAATGATTCGTTATCGTCTGAATAACTTGGATTGCGGATCTTATCAACAGTAAAATCGTCCCCTACAAAGAAGTCTCTACTGAGCTAACATCCCCCAAAGCCTTTCATTGTTATGGAACATTTCCGAAATAGACAGAAGGAATCGACATCTGTATATGGAGTAAACAGAAAATTCTGCGATGATAACAAAAAGAACACAGTCTACTCAGAATGAGAAACAGTGTGTTCCTTGAGGAATATTCTGACGCTAATGGGGATAAGTAAAACTGCATTCTTTTGAAACTGGTGTGCTGTGTATCTGTTTTTACTGACTGGTCAGAATAAGAACAGCGACAATTATCCCAGAGGAGTCGTGCGAGTACCTTGAGCCGTGAAACCTCGTTAAATTTCAGGATTTTGAGTTAAAGTTTTCAAGCTTTTTTGTCAACGTTGGTAACATTAGTCATTATTGTGACCTGCGGTCTATGCACATGTTTCTTCTGTTTCCTTCAGGCGTGGAACGATCAAGGGCTTAAAGGTGAGCCCACAAGAGGGAACATGTTGTATGGGCAAATGGCAGGAACATGTCCCTGGGGTAACTGGTTCCGCTACATTTATTCGACTGTGTACATGTCGTGACTTTGTGCATCAAACGCGGCCAACTAATCCAACATGCGCAGAGAGTAAACATTTTGCTGCGCGTTACGCGTTGCTATACAGATTTTTTTGGGGTCACACCTACCTTAACAATTCGGACGAAAAAAGCTTAAGCGATTCCGCTCAATACCTTTTCGTTGCGTTTACTTATAGATTATTAATTTTTTGACAGTTTGACGTTGCAAACCTGTTGGGCCAGGGGTGGGAGGCACTACTCCACCACAATATCCATCAGCCACTGATATGTCATCTATAGCAATATCTCCTGTATATGATGAACCACTGATTCCTTCAATCTTAAGTTGTAGGGACAGAATTGAAAAGTGATTAGAGCATTTAACACTACTACTACTAAAGTGTCTCAATGAGGTTTACCGTCAGCCGTGAAACAGCCTAAAACTTAACCGCCAAAAGTAAAAAAGGTAATTTTACCGTCAACTGTCAAGATAACCAGTTATTATTAATTTGCCGTCAAACGGTTTTAAGGCCTTTGAAATGATTACTCATTTCAGTTGCTCATTTCGGGTTTCGGGCTCTCAAAGAATCGTTCCAACTGGTGAAACCAGTTTCCACCTTCCCAAATATACTCCCCTCATGGTCTTTACCACTTAATTTGCGCATGGACTGACATCACAACTAACCTCCTTCTGGAAAACTTCCAATTTTAGCATATTAATGATTTACTACATTGAAACGTGTTTCTGACTACAAAACAAACTCCAGAACACAATTGTTAATATTACAAAACACAAAAGTTTATATAAACTTTAACTCATGGAAGAAGTTGCGCCTTTGAAGGGGGGGGGGGGGGGGAGGGAGGGGGTTATGAAAGGGGCGGGGATGCTCGTCGTCTCGCTTAGGGGTGTAAATTTCCGATCTTGGTCTCACTAAGGGTGTGCTGGGCAAAACGCCATTATATTTAGCCGTGAAGATCTCGTTTTAGGTTGCACGCAAAAAATTAATGTATTTTTTAATTTGTATGTGTCGTAAAATGGTCTCTTTTTTAGGGGTTAAAAAAGCTTGGGCCACGCCCAGACTGGTCTCCTTTGGGGATTTAAGTCAAAATTTCCGACAAGCATCCCCACCCCTTCAATATGAGAGTCCCCCAGGGATTTCAGCATACCAGTCACACCCCTAATGAAATCAGCTTTTGGACTTTTTCTACGTGATTGGAAAACAATAAACGTAATCAAAACTAAAACTGTCTTTAGCAGTTTTAATAATCACAGTTTCAAATGCTTTCTCATAGATGAGCGTGGAAGTAATGGTTTAGAAGTATATTCGTAGATGGCTTCCAAGGAGGTAGACGCCAAGTTTTGAACAAACTGAATTGACCTTTAAAAGAATGAAACGTTTGATGTATTACATTTGCCAACATAAACTAGACCGACTGTATCTGTACTACAGAAACTGTAATTCAATCTCCTCTACACTCACATTAATATCGCTCGTGATTGAAACCTCGGCCTTCTTCCATGCATTTCCCTGGTTGCCAAATCTGGTCCAAATGATTTTACCTCCACTACGAATGTTGAGTTTGCCAACAGTCGCTCCGTACATGTGATAATAAAATGAAAGGCATACAGGTTTGCTGTTCGCGCCCTTAAAAGTTATGATGGCCTTGTCACCTGAGACACGAGGGGAGGACGTCTCAATGTAAAGATAATATCCTGCAAAGAGGTAAAACGTTAAATTTTTTCAATAACAAGTGGAAATTTTGGAAACTGTAGGTTAAACCACCCTGGGCCAACACCTTGCCATGCTGGTGAGCCTTGAATTGGCCAAGGTGGAGACGGAGGTAAAAAAGATAAATGGTCGCGCTGAACCTCCTCCTTGTAACGACTGAGGAAAAGAAGTTTTACGGTTTCTTGATATCCTTGTACCACTGCGGCTGGTGAGGGGTGGGGGAGTGCAGGAAGTTAGATATCCAAAGGTTGAATGAGGACCGAAAATCAATAGAATTGTCTTGGTATTGTCAATTTTTCTGGCTTACTCATGCACTGAATGAGTGACTTCAGGTTAGAACTGCGCTTAAAAAGTTATTTGCTGTTTCATTTACGCCACGAATGCAAGTTATTTCTTAGGATAGGTGTAGCTCATTTAAACGCTTTTCGTTACATTTATTTAGTCCATTGCAAGTCTGCCCCTAAATTTAATTTTTTAAAGCCACAAATTAAAATAATAAAATAATAATGATAATTTATTACTTTTTAGTCGCAAATTAACATCTGAATGTGATCAAATCAGGGGCACCCAACGGATCATCTCGGTAAATTATCTGTTCGGAAGGCCCTTGATCGGCTACAATTTTCTGAAGGGAATTTTCACTTCGAACTTTCGTGATATGGGAAATTTAAGGCCTAGTGTTTTCGGATTGACAAAAATGTTGTTTCGAGTACCGAAAAAAGGTCAGCTAAGATTTTCGGAAAGGAAATAAGACCTAAGGTTTTCGGGAAATGGACAAAAATGCCCTAGTAGTTTCGAAAAGACTCAAGTTCTCCTAGAATGACCGAACAGATAAAAATATTATAGGGCAGCCTAAAATGAACCTACAGAGCTTTAAAGGCACTCCAGATAGCCTAAAATAGCGTTTCAAAGGATCTGAGAGAAAATTGTCGTTGGGTACCCCTGATCAAATGCGCCGTACAACTATAACAACCAATAATAATTACAATAAAATATAGTCAGGAATACCTAAAATTTATAATCTAAAAAGTAGTCAATTTAACTATAACAGGCAAAAGCCTTCCTAAATAAATAAGTCTTTCCTGTTTGTTTGAAAACCAAAACGTTATCGATGTCCCTGACACTTGGAGGCAGACTGTTCCACAATGCAGGGGCAGCTATTTGGAATGGTCTGTCTCCCAGAGTTTTCTTCGTTTTTCCTGTACCTACAATAGTAGTTCTTCAGAAGAACGAAGGTGGTATTTACATTTCTCCTTTAATTGAACTAAATCGCAGATAAAGGACATTGCAAGTTGATATATTGCTTTAAATGTTAAAAACTTAAATTGGGTATAGCGACATGGTATAGTAATCGGGGTACATGAACAGGGTATCGTTATCTGGGTATGTGAACAGAGTATCGTAATCTGGGTATTTGAGCAGAATATCGTAATCTGGGTAAACGAGCAGGGGTATCATAATCAGCTCGGTATCGTAAGCTACCCTAAACAGGGTATCTTAAACCCACCTTTTCCTCCGTGTCCACTTGATGGTCCTGTGTTGGAGGAGGAAGTATGACCTGATCGTCGGATCCAGTCAAAGTTGTCCGATTTGGACTGTTGCCAATTGCACATGTTCTTCTCGAAATCACACGATGGATCTGAAAAACGTTTCATAGAAATTCATGATGGTTTTAAGGACTAAAATCTTAATTTTTTTTTTTTGAAACGTTGACTTGTAGAACCTAACACTGCCTCAGTATTCATTTTGTCACAACTTAGCTGGTGAAACCCCTCTCGAATTATATATGTGCTCAAAAATTAATTAAGTACAGGAAGACAAAACCAAGCTGTTGTGGTATTTTTTTGCTGGTTCAAATCGTTTCTCCTCGCCCCGGTTGTTCAAAGAGCGGATAACTCTCTGATCTATCCAGTGGATAAAATGTACTCCAACCAATAAATTTTATCCGTTGGATAGTGACTCATCTGCTGGATAAAGTTCGGCCGCTCTTTGAACAACTGGGGCTCGGCGATTTTATTATTTTACTTTTTTGGGGTCACATCTACCTTAACCATTCGGACGAAATAAGCTTAAGCGATTCCGTTCAATACCTTTTCGTTGAGTTTACTTATAGATTATTGTTTTTTTGAGAGTTTGACGTTGCAAACCTGTTGGGCCAGGGGTGGGAGGCTGTACTCCACCACAATATCCATCTGCAACTGATATGTCATCTATAGCAATATCTCCTGTATATGATGAACCACTGATTCCTTCAATCTTAAGTTGTAGGAACAGAATTGAAAAGGGATTAGAGCATTTAACACTACTACTACTACAGGTTCTTAATGAGGTTTACCGTCAGCCGTGAAACAGCCAACAAATTTAACCTTCAACAGTAAAAAAGGCAATTTTACCGTCAACTGACATGAAAACCAATTATTATTAATTTGCCGTCAAACGGTTTAAAGGCCTTTGAAATGATTACTCATTTCAGTTGCTTATTTCGGATTTCTAGCTCTCAAAGAATCGTTTCAACTGGTAAAGCCAGTTTCCACCTTCCCAAATATACTCCCCTCATGGTCTTTACCACTTAATTTGCGCATGGACTGACATCACAACTAACTTCCTTCTGGAAAACTTCCAATTTTAGCATATTAATGATTTACTACATTGAAACGTGTTTCTGACTACAAAACAAACTCCAGAACACAATTGTTAATATTACAAAACACAAAAGTTAACATAAACTTTAACTCATGAAAGAAATTGCGCCTTTGGGAGGGGGGAGGGGGGGAAGGGGGTTTAAAAGGGGCGGGGATGCTCGTCGTCTCGCTTAGGGGTGTAAATTTCCGATTTTGGTCTCACTTAGGGTGTTCTGGGCAAGACGCCTTTATATTTAGCCGTGAAGATCTCGTTTAGGGTTGCACGCAAAAGTTACTGTATTTTTTTTATTTGTATGTGTCGTAAAATGGTCTCTTTTAGAGGTTAAAAAAGCTTGGGCCACGCCCAGACTGGTCTCCTTTAGGGGTTTAAGTCAAAATTTCTGACAAGTTTCCCCAGCCCTTCAATATCAGAGTCCCCCAGGGATTTCAGCATACCAGTCACACCCCTAATGATATCAGCTTTTGGACTTTTTCTACGTGATTGGAAAACAATAAACGTAATCAAAACTAAAACTGTCTTTAGCAGTTTTAATAATCACAGTTTCAAATGCTATCTCACAGATGAGTATGGAAGTAATGGTTTAGAAGCATATTCGTAGATGGCTTGCAAGGAGGTAGACGCTAAGTTTTGAACAAACTGAATTGACCTTTAAAAGAATGAAACGTTTGATGTATTACATTTGCCAACATAAACTAGACCGACTGTATCTGTACTACAGAAACAGTAATTCAATCTCCTCTACACTCACATTAATATCGCTCGTGATTGAAACCTCGGCCTTCTTCCATGCATTTCCCTGGTTGCCAAATCTGGTCCAAATGATTTTACCTCCGCTGCGAATGTTGAGTTTGCCAACGGTCGCTCCGTACATGTGATAATAAAATGAAAGGCATACAGGTTTGCTGTTCGCCCCCTTAAAGGTTATGATGGCCTTGTCACCCGAGACACGAGGGGAGGACGTCTCAATGTAAAGATAATACCCTGCAAAGAGGTAAAACGTTAACTGATATTTTTTTTTAATAACAAGTAGAAATTTTGGAAATTGTTGGTTAAACCACCCTGGGCCAACACCTTGCCATGCTGGTGAGCTTTGCTCATGTCAGATGACCACAACAGCTTTGCTGCCTGGTCGAAGGATCTCCGGCAGGTCTAGCCTTGAATTGGCCAAGGTGGAGACGCAGAAAAAAAGATAAATGGTCGCGCTGAACCTCCTCCTCGTAGCGGCTGGGGAAAGGACGTTTTAAGGTTCCTTGATATCCTTGTACCACTGCGGCTGGTGAGGGGTGGGGGGAGTGCAGGAAGTTAGATATCCAAAGGTTGAATGAGGACGGAAAATAAATAGAATTGTCTTGGTATTGTCAATTTTTCTCTGGCTTACCCATGCAGTAAATGAGTGACTTCAGGTTAGAACTGGGCTTAATGAGTTATTCGCTGTTTCATTTAGGCCATGGATGCGAGTTATTTTTTAGGATAGGTGTGGAACATTTAAAAGCTTTGCGTTACATTTATGTAGTCCATTGCAAGTCTGCCACTAAATTTAATTTTTTAAAGCCACAAATTAAATCTTAAATTGGGTATATCGACAGGGTATAGTAATCTGGGTATATGAACAGGGTATCGTTATCTGGGTATGTGAACAGAGTATCGCAATCTGGGTATCGTAAGCTACCCTGAACAGAGTATCTTAGACCCACCTCTTCCTCCGTGTCCACTTGATGGTCCTGTGTTGGAGGAGGGAGTACGACCTGATCGTCGTGTCCAGTCAAAGTTGTCCGATTTAGACTGTTGCCAACTACACATGTCCTTCTCGAAATCACACGATGGATCTGAAAAACGTTACATAGAAATTCATGATGGTTTTAACGACTACAATTCTTAATATGTTTTTTACGCATTTACTTGTAGAACCTAACACTGACTCAGTATTCATTTTGTCACAACTTAGCTGGTAAAACCTGTCTCGAATTATATGCTCAAAAATTAATTTTAAGTAATATCCCAGGAAGACAAAACCAAGTTGTTGTGGTATTTTTCTGCTGGTTCAAATCGTTTCTCCTGGCCCCGGTTGTTCAGAGAGCGGATAACTCTCTGATCTATCCACTGGATAAATCCGGCTATCCAGTGGATAAAATTTACTCTAACCAATACATTTTATTCGTTGGATAGTCACTTATCTGCTGGATAAAGTTCGGCCGCTCTTTGAACAACTGGGCCCGCTGATTTTATTACAAAACATAACATAATTTAAATTCCTACCTTTAAAAAAAAAACCGGAACGTTTTATCTATTTTAAAAATGAAATGAGGAATACCCACCCGAACTTGAACCATCAGAGCGGGAAAGCGCCAACGCCAGGACGACAAGAAAAATTACCGACTTCATGACTTTTTGCGGGATTGTGATCCTCGAGTCCTACTGGAAATGAAACGAATCGAAGCGGTGGATATATTTGTACCAATCATGCCCATCACCATTCCTTTCATCGCTAATAATGTGTGTTTAGTTTGTCTCTACAGCTTGAACGCCTTTGAAATTTCTTTAATGATATTAATGGTACCCTTAACCTGTTAAGTTAGTTTATTGGAACAGATGCTCCGACTGATTCACCCAAAAATTTAGTAGGAAATTAAACTGAAGGGTTAGGGTGTTGGTGGCGTTGGGGAGGGAAGAGCCGTGGGGAGGGGTTGGGGAGATGGGGGGGGGGGGGGGGCAGCTATTGTTAAGATAAGTCAAGACACGGTATTCACGGAAAGTTGGTCAAGTCTTCTTTAGGTTTTAGTATTTTCGTTTAAGATTAGAATTTTTATAGTTTTATACAATTTAACGTTAATAGTTTATATTATAGTTATATTGTATCGACCTGATGAATTTTTTAACCGTGTGTAAATAAAGTTTGAATGAACGAATAAACTTATTTTATCACTGCATACGTTTTTTGGCATTCTCATTAAGTAAGACAAATGTCATCACTGCCTCTTAAATGGACTTTTCCTTGATGGGCCGTCGTCATTTTAAAATTCGCAATTTACTTTAAAACAGAAGCATATTGTTGATAACCATGTTTTCGTCCAAATCCAAAGCCTTCTTTCCTCAGTATTCGTAGAATTTGTTTTATAATAAAATTTATACTGACATAAAAATTTATAACAACACTAATTTCATGAAGACGCAGCGACTTTGTACGTTTATGTTTTTTTTTTAGTTTTAGCTAAGTTCAGATCCAATTGACACAGAATTGATGACAAAGAATTTCTCCCAAAGTTATTTTTTTGCAATGCCAAAAATGATAAATGTGAAAATAAAAAAATATATACACAGATATCTAACCCCTCCGTCCATATTTCTCTCCTCTACTCCAGAGGAGCGGAGAACCTCCGCTTCATCAGACAACCTTTATTGAATTATTTGGGCCTACACACCGGGCTGTAAACAGCAGACATTTTTTGCGGCATTGATTTTTGTTTAACCCGTTAAAACATTTCACAGGTCGGATAATTGCTTCTACCCGATAACCACGACGGTGTATCATTTTACCTACTTGAAATTGTCATCCCAGAAAACACATCCCCTGAGATAGTTCAGCTTTTTTGCCTTTAATATTTAGTCTACTTTCTCTGTTGTCGGTGCAATTGTTTCAATTATCAGGTTCCACACCTGAGCAGACAGTTACAGTAGTCTGATTTCTCAGGCGTCTGGAAACAAAACTCTTTACAATGGTTTAGACTTCTACTTTTGTTTTTAGTGTTATGCAAATGTTTTGTTTAAGACTAAGCTAATCTTTCACTCAAGCGTTCTTGAAATTGGTTTTCGGCAGATAACAATGGATTGTTTACATTAAATCATGCCTCATTTTACTATTTTTGACCTCAAGTTTAAGCGGGGCTACACCTGAAAGCCGTTTTCACGCCGCTTAAAATCGGTCTAATGGAAATATCTCGTTCGCTTTTCAAGCAATGCAAAAACTCTTAGCTCAAAACACAAATCAATGTTTTGGGGTGTTTTGTAAATTTTTTGATGATTTTTAGATATATTTGGGAGGAGATAGTTTTTCTCAAAAGAGTAGTAAAATTTGGAGAAATAAGAAATAGGTAAGATTTGATGTCGTTTAAAAATTAGAATTTGAAGTTAAAAATTAATATATATGGACACCCAAACAGTCACCTACCAACCTTGTGTGCTCTTGGGTTGGGGGCAACTGTCTGTTGGTGTTCCAAAAATAATTTTTTTTCTTTTATCCTTTCTTTAAACCTCTTAAAATTCCATTCAAATTCACGTTTACCCCCACCCTAACCTTTCGCTGGTATTTGTCTGGAAATTGTTATTCTCCTTATTTTTTGTCGTTTTCAGTAAAATTCCACTTTGTTTTTTTCCCGAATTTATACCATAAGAGTTACTTTTAACCGAATTTGTTTGAATAATAATGATGATAATCGGAGAGTTTTTTCATCTGAAGGTGTCTGTTAGTGTAAATAGTTTTTGTTCTAAAACCGCGTACTGTATTTTTACTTAAGGTACTGAAACTTGTAAATAAGTATTCTGTAATTTATGGAAATAGGCGTGGACTTGTAGTACCGCCTTTCTTCTTGGAAAGTTGTTGTTTTATAGCCATTAGGCTTGATAGTGCTAGTAACTTTCAACTTAATATTTTACATACTTCCGGTTGTTAACGTATAATATTTATCCATAGAAATATTCATTGTAATTTTTATATTTCTCCCGTTACCTTAGTTTGGTTGGATGTTCTGAAGAAAATTAAGAAAATTCTAAAAGAAAAGAACAGATCTCTTGTCAAATAAAGGGAAGGAATATAAATATATTTCAAATTCCGTTACCACTGAAATCCTTCAAAGACTTAAGGCCTGTTTAAACGGTTTCTTCGTTCGACAAAAGTTGAACGAATGTTGGGCAAATTAGTGTTGGGCAAATGTTGAACGGTGTGTTCAAACGGCTTCAACACCATCCAACATTTTCGAGAACAAATAAAATGTTGTATGGATGTTAAATGAAAGTTTAAACCGATTTAAATTTGATTCAACACGCTTTCAACAAGCTTTCAACATTTTTTATGCCTTCAACAATGTTCAACGACCTGTTCAAACGCCCCCGACATTTGGTTCAACAACTGTGTTGAACGCATGTTGAACCAAATGTTGAAACCGTTTAAACGGGGCTTTACGTTACGTTAGCCTACATTCAGTTGACGAGTGTTTGACAGTGAGTTGTCAATTATACTCCAGCCAACATAAAAGCCAGGCGAGAAGTTCAGAGAAGTCAGAGATTCTACGAAATGAACTGTAAAGTCAACTTGTGATACAGCAAAGGGCTTAATTGAACGACAAAACCAGTGTGTTACCGTGAATTGACTAAAGCAGAGCTGATGCCTTGGTTAGACGCTGAAACTGCTGTAACAGTTTAATATGCTCTACAAAGTGGTTCTAACTTTAAGGTGGTAGATACAATCCTAAATCGCTGCGACATGCATTCAAACGAACACTGTCCCGTGGTCTTGGTTGAATACGCCGTAAAAGTTGGTTCTAAATTTGAACCAACTTTTAATAAAGTGTGAGGATGCTTAAAAACTTCCTACTGCGCGGTCGCGAAATTGTGTCCAGTCTTGAATATGATATTTGTGCTATGTGCGACAAAAGTAGAAAAAACTTTAAAGTGTGTTGAAACTTTTGTCATTTTAATCCTAATTATTCTTAGTAATTCGGTTTTTTTTATTACATAATTTTTAGGCCTTTTAGATGTACAGATTTTAGTATTTTTTAGTATCCTCCTTTTATGGCGTAGTGTAAATCGTGATTCTGCCAGCCCAGAGGCTGCAATGATTTATCTTAATAAAACTATCTATCTATCTCTGCTACCAACTCCACTGAAAACAATTGGGTTAGGCGAGCCAACTTTTCATACATCTCCTTATAAAGCGCTCAGAATTGTTTACATGAGAAACTGAAAGTTGCCTCATGGCGAAAGTACTAGTCACCCTTCTTCAAAGGTAACATAAACACATACTGAGAGATAAACATTGTTCGACCTTTAAAAAAACATCTTAAATATACCAGTGGCAAGAAATACGGATATATTGAATATATCAAACACGAGACACAGTGTTTCATCACATATCAAATCATGAATACCGAGAAGAGAGTTGAAAATACGACGCGTAGCAGAGTATTTTTGACGAACTTCGAGGTGTTTGATATTGTGATGAAACACTGTAATGAGTGTTTGATATAACTTCTCAAACAAACTGATTTTGAAGGAGAAATTAAGGATGCAAAAACGAGGAGTTTTTCATTAGATATCCAAACACGTCACGGTGCATGATTTCCTTTGTCTTTGACTTTTGATTATTAATGAGTCTGAGAAGTGGATTAGAAAATAAGAATGTTTCGAAATAACGTTTATAATTGTTGTAAACCGTCTTCTTCGGACCTGATATTAAAGGATCGTTGAATTACTGCCCTGATCTGTCTTGACAAAAATTTTCTCATCTAATGTTCAGATTTTCCATTTTTCACGATGTCGCTTTTTGTCCCCTACTTTCAAATAAACCTGAACTTCACGCAGCCAAATTTTTATTAACCATAACTAGACCGGGCTTTATGTATTTATTTCTTCTCTTTTCGTACCAGGAGTCAACAGGTGGGGCGCGGGGAATTCCGTCCCCCCTCCATAACTTTCGCAACTGTATATAAGCTTTGAGGCTTGAAGGATAGATAGTACGTCCAAAGATGTTTCAGAAGACGTGGTAATTACGTCATAATTGCCAAATGGCTGCTAAACTTAAATCCGCCATCTTGGATTTGTGAATTTCCCCAAAACTTCAGGAATTAGCGCCGAAATTAAGCGAAAACTAATCAAAACCAATAAAGGAACACTAATATGACCTAAAAACACAAAAGTTACAATAAGAAAAGTAATTTTTCTTCATTTTAAAAGACGAATTTTCCATTTTCTGAAAACTGACCTGCCTGCCAAAAGCTGGCTGCCATGACAATAACATCATTTACTTTTTCTCCATGTTTTTTATTTCCTTCCTTGCTGGATTTAAGATTGTTTTCTCAGTTACTTTCTTGTACCTTGAAAATGACCCGAATCAATTTGAAATTGTTGTCTTTGTTTACAAACAATGTTCAGTTGGAAACCCATTATTTGTGGTTTAATTTAATGCTGTTGGCGTGTTTTTGTACCGACGTTTACGTGCATAGCACTTCGGGTAAACTATTACGCAGACAGCTTACGAATTTGGAGCACTCAATAAGGTAGACTTAAAATCGTCTCCTTTGGAGACGATACACGTCTGTTCAAATAAATGCAAGTGCATGAAACATATATTTTTAACTGTGTCTATTTAGTGACTCTTTCTCTCAGATCAACATCTGTGCCAGATAGAGAGACGCCCCCTATCCTTAAGTTCTTTTCTCGATGTTCCGTTTCACACGGGAAGAAGGGACAGATACTTTTTTTTTCATGAATTTGTTCAGAAAGTCAATCAATAACGAAAGAACTGAAACCATATCAGTTTATATCGCAAATTTCCCCATGGCTAGTCGTTTCTTCTTCTCAAGTAGTTTAAGGCCTGGGTTTGAAGGGTGTTCAGAAATTATGAATGATCCCCTATATCTTCGGTTTGTCTGCCTAGAACAGGATGAAATTTTCCCTGAATATTAAACTTGATGTTTTCTTTTGCCTTAACGTATAATTTTGATCACGTGACACATCACGTGACCAAAAAATGAAAATTACGTAAATCGGCGATATGGCGGCGAATTTTCTTTATATAGATGACTGAATTAGTGTTTCCGAAGCAAATTTTAAATATTTAACTTTCTACGTTTGGAATGACTGTCCTTTTTTTTAAATTGGAGAAATTAACAATCAAAGGTTGAATTGTGGACTAAAAAATGACCTTTGTGCTGACAATTTTTTTTTGGAGAACAATGGACGATCATTCCAAACGTGAAGCGATGGAGATATTTAATCTTTATTAGAAACGCGTTTTTGTTTGATGTTTTCTCTTAAAATCGTCGCCTACCTGTCAAATCTTTGCTTTTTTCACAAAAACGATCACGTGATGTAAACGATCACGTGACATCACGTGATCTATAGCACTACTTTTTATGCTTAGAAATTTTCAAAATGATAAGATCTTTTATCCTCCAAATTTCACTTCAGTGCCATTGAATTTGTTGAAGTTATCTAGAATAAACCATTTTTCCTCTTAAAAGCCCTTAACCCAGGCCTTTAAAAACTGTTTGAGTTGGTTAACGAATTATATCTAATCCGAAGAGTTATAGAAAATGCTAAACGAAGAAACATCAACGCTTTGAAATAAATCCAGGCGCGTTGCCGGCGTTTGTGCGAGGCCTGGCAATTCTGCCTGTAGGCCTAGGGAATGCCGGAAATATGCTACTTCCAGGAACTTTTTTCTATGAGGACCCTGAAAATGCCTTTTTCTCCACTTTGTCGCGATTTTAGGACTTTCGATAGCATATATGAACTGTTGAACTTGTGCTAAATTGTGAAAACTTGCGTTCAACGACACATACTAACGTCGTACTACGCAATACTACGTGTTTCGTGACACAAACTAAGCGGCTATAAACGTCTCAGTACTTGGATTTGTTTCCACATTAGCCACATTATTCAGACCTTTCGGAACAATCTCGATGAATACAAACGTATCTTATCGAGATTCGAACGTTGACGTCTGAACAATATATGATGCAGAATTATTTAAAGACGCTTTTCACCATAATTACACCGCCCTTAACAGCGTGTGAGAGTAATTGAGAGCGCGCGAGCATTGCAGTGCAAACGAGGGCGAGTGTCTGTTGGGGTTCCTTGGAGTTTCAGGCTCAAGACCGTTAAGTAACACAAGACCACCTTTCTACTCCCATCTTTTTATTTGTCCATTCGTTTAGTCTACTTGTATCAGTAAAGATACCATTTGATCCAGTTTACACTTGGACATACTGGCTAATCCAGTTTATACTTGGACATACTGGCTAATCCAGTTTATACTTGGACATACTGGTTAATCCAGTTTCTGAACTGTGCAACTCGTGCAAACACCGTGTATCGCTCAGCCGCAGAGCATCTCGGGGAGCCCCAGCTGACGGCGCCCTGTAGAACCCAGTTTCCGCCAGATGCCTGACAGACGTAAGGGCCACCACTGTCGCCATGGCAACCGATCAAATTGGTTCCTTCGACACCTGCGCAGATCATTTGGTCGGTAATTTTAAGACTGGATCCACCTACGATAAATCACACAAAAATACCGTCCTGAGCTACCAACAGCAAAAAAAGACTGAAACAAGCTAGAATCTCTTGCCATTACAGGGATTTTGGCTAATTTGTCCATGATATTTGCCTTAATTTGAAAAACTATTATTTACATGGCCAAAACCACTAGTGTCAAAAGTTTTACATTTTGTCAATGTCTACATTCCAAGACAAATTCTCGTTAATATGTGTACCGAGAGATTTAGTGCTGGAAACCTGCGTCTGGCTTTTTGGAAACAAATTCAAAGTTTGGGCCAAACCTCACTTTACAGTCAACCCAGGTCACCCACGAACGATATTTTTGAAATTTGAACGGAGTTTTGAAATTTGCATGTCAGTTTTGAAAATCGCCAACGAGATTTCAGAGTTCCCGTATAAGTTTCCCTAGCTTATTGACGGTATAAAGCTATGAATTTTTCTTGACATTGCAAAATTGAATATTTCAAGAATAACAATTGTTTCCCAAGTATTTTGAATCTTTTTTCTCAGTTAATGCGTCTTTTTCGGAACGATTTCCCGGGAAATGTCCAACATTCCATTCACACGTCGGACATTACAAAGAGAAATTCGAATGTTCATTTCATTCTTGGAAATACTGTTCACGCGTGACCTGGGTTGACTGTAACAGAAGCATTACTTTGCAGGTTGAATGGTGCACACTTGCTTTTAATAAGTTATACCGTTCGCTTTCTTGTCTTTATCAGTTTTGGCGAATCGTTGCCAACGTTATTGTGTAAAATTTGCTTCATTACAATAAATAAAACAATGAGCTATGAACTAAGAAGAAGACTATTGGTACTAGTTGAAATATTGGCCCAAATATTAAATTGCTCTTTGCCGAAGTGTCAGGCCTGCAATTCAGTTTGGTTTTGTCACGTAAAGTGACGTCTAGCACGTGAATTTCTACTACAAGAGATTCGGCAACGAATAGTATTCAGAACAGTTTATTTGTACGTGGTATGGTTGATATGTTGAATATTCTGAGAGATATCCGAGCTTTCGAAATCTTTGAAAAATCTTGACACTTTTAAAGCTTGTTTTTCAAAAACTACGTATCAGTAACGTACCACGAGCAAACTTTCAGAAAAAACTAAATCTGCCAAGCTTTTTCAATTTATGGATCGAGACCATTTATCCTGAGCTAGTTTTATCGTTAATGATAACATGTGCTAATGAGGCCAAACACAGGTAAACAAATTAAGATCCGACTATAGCATGATAATGAATTATTTAAGTTAAAAGACCTGCACTGATTCACGTCTGACACTTCTGAGTTACCTGGTGACTCAGCCAGTTTCTTGGCGCATACGTCATTCGTGACTGGAGGAAGCTTAGCCTGCTGTAAAATATGGTGTGATGATCCGGGATGTTTGATCTTGCCCCAGCCTACAGATTCAAGGAACAAAATTTACAGAGTTAAGCAAACTACAGTTACTGTATTGACTTGAGTTGTATCGGCGGTAAACGATCGTAGTTACCTTCATAAAAGAAACAACTATACAGTTTTTAATTAACAAGACGCATTCGCTGAACAATGGTCAGTGAAATATCATAAAACTAAGAAATAAAATTAGGTAGGTACGCTTGTTTTTATAACAGTGATGTTTGAGAAAATTCGAAAGGTTAGTATGACTCAATTAAAGATAAACAAACAGCCATGTCCGACGCGTGTTTGTATCAGGCCCGTGCAAGTACAGAGCGACCGTATACCTTCCTTTATAAAATGCTGCAAAACCCCTGAGAGCCTTTTCAGATACAACTGCCCCACCTTAAATACAAGAGACAATGACGCTTTGTTCGATCACGTTCTTGTATTTAAATCAACAAAATCGGTTTGTGCCGCAATTTTCCAGGGAATTAAGCCGGAATTTACATCAAATTTGACTCCTCTGCGCCCTGTGTGAAATGTAAACGATTTGAAACGAAATGGCATCAGTGTATTGTATTGTATTGTATTTTTTATCTACTCCACATGATCTTATTATATCAGGTTACGGTACGTAAGAGAGGAGTGGAGAAGGGCATAATATAGTTAGCTAATTGTAATTGTAGGCATCAGTGTGGAAAGGAGTAGGGACAAGCCCCGTTAATATATTTTCAAGAGACCCCATGAAACAAATCACGCTCATAGGGGAATCACTGTTTTTTCCATACCTGTAATGTAACACGTGGCAGACGTTGGAACATTTTCGTTGTGAGCAGGCAGGCAGACGGTTCCGACTCTTGCGTTTAACGTTGCTGGTCGTTCCAACTGAATCAAGGCGATATCGTTGTTAATGGCGCTTGGTCGGTTGTAGCTCGGGTGTCTAATAACTCGCTTTCCCGGTATATCCTGTTCGGTTCCTTCTGATAATCTTCGGTTGTGTTCTCCAAGACGAATAGTGTAGTAGTTTCCTTGCCTATATGATGTAAGAAAGCAAATGTAATTTATCTTGTCTATAGAAGTAAAACATCACAGCCCAATAGATCACATGACTTCTATGGTCGCTGGAAATTTGTCCTGACTGAGATCAAGTTCTTACTTAGTTCTCACAGGTGCAGTCACCAATTTGGTGTTGCTTTGAATGGTCAAACAACACGGCTTCAATCGATGGAATCGTTAAAATAATGGTTCAGTTTTGTTAACAACAACCCTACTAGTGCAAAGAAACTAGTATTAGTTATTTTTGGATGGAAATGGATTACAACTTGAAAAAAGTCGCTAATTTTTTCGGGTTCTTCTGTGTATTTTAGAGAAGTCGCTAAAAGTAATTATAGTTATAGTTCTTGATCTTGGAGAAATCCTTTACTAAAATTTCCCAGTGTATTAAGAGCAATTTCGTGTTAGCAAAAAGGTTTTTCGTCCTGCAAATGTTAGAGCAATTTTGACCAAAATACAATGTACCTGCACCAAAATCGCCGTGACAGTGCCCCTTTTAGGCTAATTAACGATTAATTGAATCTAGTGCCTAATATGAACAATGCTTAACCTTCAGTGCTAAGTTCTTTGTGACTCATACTGAAGTTGAGGTGAGCTCAAAATAATTACTCTGGCCGATCACAACAGACATAAACGAACCTCGAAGCATATCTGAACGTAACTGGCGTCAAAAGCGGAAAATACGTATACGACGTACGCTTTTTAATCTTAAACCGCCCAGGGTTAGAAACAAATGTATTGAGTTCACTTATAACGGTTTTAAGACTGTTATTTGTATTTAGGTCGTTCACAATATTTTAATTAATAAACAAATTTATTTATTTATTTATTTTGTAGGGTTTTTGGTGTTGGTTCTTTCTGTGTAACACGAACTGCAGTAAGCACTCAATTGAAACTCGTTTCACATTGATACTGAAGACGAATAGTTTTAATAATTACAGGGATGAAATGCAGTGCGCTGCTGTGACTATCCAGTCTGGAGCGATTAAAGATCCACCACAGCTGAAACTCTTGAAACTTCCTCTGAGGAGGGCGATCTAAATAAAAAGGCAGATTAAGAGTAGACCACTGTATAAGTCTACAGAATAAACAAACAAACAAAAAAAAAAACAATTCTGTTATATGGGGAGAAACTAAAAAAAAAAGAAAAAAAAGTATGGAAACAAAGAATGATAGTTTCCATCGTTACTTTCTTTACCACACGCATCTCCATTTCAGTCGTGTGTTTGTTTCGGACACACAACCAACAGAACGGGAGGGAACGGGATTGCTTTTGCACGTGTTACGTGCCTATATTTATTCTCAGTCTTCTGTCTTGAAATTCACTGAATTGTAACTAAGGGGCCTTATCAAAACTCGGTCTGACAACAACCTTCATCTAGTCAACGTGGGTTAACACTTACAATAGACGAAGCTCTGACTGTGAGCGCGTTGTGGCAACATTTTAGATTAAACAAAATTTATTTAAACAAAAAATATTATTCACCTGCCAGGGCCAATTTCCTGGGACTGCGTCAACTCCACCGATAACACGGGTCCCGGGGGAAAAACCACATTTCACCGGACCAGGCGGAACTGTAATAATAAACCAAGACTTGGTTAAAGAGTGGGATATATCTCATAGAAAATGATTCGTATTCTTCTTTTAAGAAGAATGACTGGAAATAAAATAACTGGATTGTGCATCTAATCCCCCAATAGTAAAATTGTCAGCTGGAGATACAAGCTTCTAAGGTCCTTTCATGTATATTCCAAGAGCGCATTCTTATGGAACATTTCCGGAATAGACAGTACCCATGTTCTATTAGGAATCGAATACTGTATATGGGGTGAACAAAACAAACTTTTTGTTCATTCTGCGCCCTATAACCAAACGAAAGAACTCAGTTTACTCAAAATGAGAAACACTGTGTTCCTTTGGGGATATTTTGAGACTAATGGGAATAAGTGCAACTGCATTCTGTTGCAGCTGATATTCGTGGATCGGTGTATCTGTTTTTCCTGACTGGTCTGAATAAGAACAGCGAGAATTATCCCAGAGGAATGTGTACTAAAGTTAGGGAGTCATGCGAGTGCCTTTCATTCAATCACGTTCGAGCCCTGAAGCCCCGTTTAAGTTTGAGGCCGTACTTACGAAGCCCTCCTCATTTAAGATGTATCATATAATACGGTTTATTAACAGATCCACTGGGTGGCTCTTCCCTGTTAAGTTACATTAATTACAATTACAAAATAAATCAAATTAAGTTATTTCCAAATTATACAGTAGAAACAGGATTAACGGAAACCAATTACAGTAAAACTAACTCCTAAGTAATGTTTCTGTACAATAGTCTATTGTTACAATGACGGTAGACTAGCTTTCGGGCTTTTTTCGAATATGATAACATTCATCATTATTGTAAGGGCCTTTCACGCATACAACGTAACCTGTGGTTGACATATCCGGCGCGGATCATTAAAAATACTTCTTCTTAGCACTTATTTTTAATATCAAAAAGAGCCGTTGAAACAAACAGGCTGAACTGTGCACAGATATCTCCTACAGTTTCCTTCACGCGTGGAACGATACTGTACATTAGCAGCTGAAGGTAAAGGTGAGATCCACAAGTGGGGCGATGTTGCACGGACAAGTCGCCGGTACATGTCCCTGGGGTAAGCGAGTCCCCTCAATTTTCTTGACTGGGTGCATGTTGTGACTTTGTGCACATTAAACGTCAAAAGCCAACTACTTTTCAGTACAGTACGTAAATGTTTCTGATGCTCGACGACAAAACTCTTTTCTTTTCGACCTACCTTTGGGACGAAACAACCTTAAAGCATTCGTTTTCATATCTTCGTTGAGATTACTTTATAGATTATTTATTTTTTTGGAATTGAGTTTGACGTTGCAAACCTGTTGGACCAGGAGTGGGAGGCACTACTCCACCACAAGATCCATCAGCCACTGATATGTCATCTATAGCAATATCTCCCCGATATGATGAACCACGAATTCCTTCAATCTTAAGCTGTAGGGACAAAACGTTTTGGCACTTTTTTACTTTAAGACATGATTTGAAAACAATTACCGAAACCAAAACTAAAACTGTCTTAAGCCGCAGTTTTAATAACGTTATCACCTTTCAAATGCTCTTTCACGGATGAACATGGAGTGAATATTTTCTCATTCTAGATCTGGTACTAAAGGTTAAAAAGTTTATTTGTCGATGGTGTGAAAGGAGGTATACGCCACGCTTTGAACAAATTTAATTGACCTCGAGCTCCAAATGAAAGAAATGTTTGATGTATTATATTTGCTAATACCGACTGTATATATGTATGGATGAAACTAACATTAATTCTCCGCTACACTCACATCAAAATTTCCCGTGACTGAAACCTCGGCCTTCTTCCATGCATTTCCCTGGTTACCAGACTTGGTCCAAATTTCGTTACCTCCGTTGTAGATGTTGAGTTTGTTAATGTTCGTTCCGTACATGTGATAATAAAATGAAAGGCACACAGGTTTGCTGTTTGCCCCCTTAAAAGTTATGATGGCCTTGTCACCTGGGCGACGAGGACTGGACGTCTCAATGTAAATATAATATCCTGCAAGAGAGGTTTGGGGAAACGTTAATCGAAACTTTTAAAAACAAGTGAGAATTTTTTAAAGTGCATGTTAAACCACCCTGTGCCATCAAACCCTTCCATGGTGGCACTATGATACCCTTACCATAAACCAGGCCAAGTTCAGCTGCATTTTGCAAGCCCATAGACGACTAAAAATCCCTATTCTATCCCAGACTCGCTATAAACTAGGTCACTATCACAGTGCACCCAAACTGCAAAATCTTCTACGTGTACAACAACAACAACAACAACAACTAAAACGCGTTTTTTAGTGTCGGTTCTCGGGAAACCTAGTTTAGACTAAATTCTTCAAGAAATTGATCAGTTTCCTGGAAAATTATACCCTGTTCTAGACCAAAACTCTCTTATTTCTATACCCTATCCCAGACTAAACTGAAAACCTGACGCATATATATCCTCACACTAGCACATAGCCATATAGCTTATATATGGAAGTACCCCCCCCCCCCCCCTTCAGTTGATGAGCCTTGCGCATCTTAACGATCCGAAGAGCTTTGTCTGATGGTACTTGGATCCCTAGCAGGCCAAGCTGCGTTGGATTGGTCAAGGGAGAGACGCAGACAGCCAATGAATGGGCCCGCTTAGCCTCCTAGCAGTAGGGCTGGGTAAGGGACCTATTACGGTAACTTTAAAGCTCTAATTCACAGCGGGATAAGTAATAAACTTTAAGTGTCGAAGAATTTAGCACTGCAGTGCTATAACTCAGTGAAATTAGTATAGAAACTGAACATAACATTTGTAAGTGCGGGACGTCAGGCATCCAAAGCTTGACTGCGGGCTGAAATACAATAGTATTATCTGCTATCGTCACCTTTTCACTTGATTACTAACTGAATGAGTGATTGACTTAATTACTTCCAATTTAGGGCTGGATTTAATTACTTTTTCTTCATGTCATAGATGCGAGGTATTTTTAGGATATAGGTGTGATTAATTTGAAAGGTTTGCCTTACATTAATGTAGTCCATTGTAAGTCTTCCCCTTAATCTAAAACTGGGAATAGTGAGCAGAGTATCGTAAACTGGCACGATGGTCGGTTGCTAGGGCTTTTCCTCCCGCAACTCTCAAAACTGAGAGTTATAGGCTATAGACAAAAGTAGAATGCATCGAATGTAACGAGACTTGGAAGGGAAGTAGGTGGATAAATTACCTAGCAATTGGTTATTATTTCATTCTTTTTGACTGCTCTTGTGACTTCATAAGTGATGTCCAAATTTGGCATCCGAACTAAAATTCAGGAAAATAACGTGAAAAATGCTGTATTGGTTTTCGGTATAGAATCCTATGATTTCTGGCAAAAAAACCCCATCTCAATCGGATAAAAAGGCGTTAAGTTACATCTAATTAAAGAAATTCTAATTTCCCACCATATGACCATATATGGTCAAACTTAAGGAGTATTTAAACGCGAAAACAATAAAAAATATCGTAACGGAGAAAAGACAAAGTTGCATAAAATCAAAAATGTAGTTTTTTTACTTAGCACATGTGGTGCTATGACGCGTATTTTATAACGAATTACGTCATTATGATGTCATTCATGATAAAATACGCGTCATAGCACCACAAAAGCTAAGTTGAAAAAACTACAATTTCGATTTTATGCAACTTTGTCTTTTCTCCGTTACGATATTTTTATTGTTTTCGCCGGCGTTTAAATACTCCTAAAGTTTGACCATATATGGTCATGTGGCGGGAAATTTGAATTTCCTTAATAATCTGTAACTCTACGCCTTTTTACCTGGTTGAAATGGGGTTTTCACCAGAAATCATAGAATTTTATACCGAAGACCAATACAGCATTTTTTACATTATTTTCCTGAACTATAATTCTGACGCCAAATTTGGGCATCATCTATGACATCACAATAGCAGTCAAATAGAATGAAATAGTAACCAACTGCTAGGTAATTTATCAACCTACTTCCCTTCCGAGTCTCGTTAAATTCGATGCATTCTACTTTTGTCACGTATGTGATTAGAGTATCGTGATCGGGTTTACCTGTGTGAGCAGAGTATCGTAATGTTGGCATCGTGAGCAGGGTATCGTTAACTAGCTACCGTAAGCAGGGTATCGTGAAAGAGCTACCCTAAACAGGGTATCGTAAACCCACCTCTTCCTCCATGTCCACTTGATGGCCCTGTGGGGGAGGAAGGAGTACGACCTGATCGTCGTGTCCAGTCAAAGTTGTCTGATTTGGACTGTTGCCATTTGCACAAGTCCTTCTCGAAATTACACGATGGATCTGAAAAAATGTTACATAGACAAAGCAGGAGGTAAGAGTATTCCTGAGAATTACTGTCGTTAAATTGGTAACATGGGTCACACAAAATGTTTCGACAACCTCAGCGGAAACCATGTTTAGACTCGAGTGGTCAGTGTGAAGGTAGTTAGTGCTGGATCTTGGGAAGGTGTCTAGTCTCTCACCTTATTTTTTAGACCAAAGACGAGAGCCAAAAGGCCGAGGTGCCGAGATATTTCGCTTTTTTCAAAGCCGAGGAAAGTTGAGCGTTCGAGATCAATCCCCCCACCCCCCACGTGACTGAAGGTTTGGATCTTCCCTGCATGGTAATAATGCTTTGAGTTTGCTGTTGCGCTTGCTATAGGATTGTGATTAATTAATTTACAGTGAAACCGAAGACGTGTTTGTTCAAAGCTTAAAAAAAAACAGCGATCGTAATCTAACAATCATGAAACTGATAAAAAAAAAAAAAAAACAAAAGACAAATGCGAACGCAGAAACAAATCTGAAACTAAAAACAAAACAAAGAAAGAATTATGATGTAATCGAGCGGTTACGAGCCAGCATGCGCCGATTTTTCAGTGCATGGCACTAGCTCTGTTTTGCTGTTTACTTCCAGTTCTGATTGGTTGCGTGGTTACGAATATTCTTGCCGACCTCCTTAATTAAGTTCGAGGCCACGCGGTATTCCTTATCGACTTAAACCTGCACTTGATCCTTTTCGACCAGAATCTTGTGCTTTCGAGACCTTTCCACAAGAACCTATGTTCTTAACGCCTCTAGTACGTGGCTAAAAAAATATCCATGAGACACAAGTTTACTTACTTGATGCCAGTGGCGGTGGTGGAGCTGGTGTACTACACGACGCTAGAAAACATAGATCCACATCGAGTTAATGTTTTTAACCGTTTATACTAGCTATCTAAAAGACATGAAACAAAGACAGCAGTTAATATTCCTCCTATGTGAATCAGGATATTTTCACATAGGATCACTGCAATGACCTGGCCCCAGTTGTTCAAAGAGCGGATAGTTTTATCCACTGGATAGGTTGCTATCCGGCAGGTGAAATGTGGGCAAGATTTTCCCAATAGCCCTATAATTTGTGGATAGAGTAGAAGCATATGTGAAATTTAAGTATGGGATTGTGTGGAAAACTTGCCAAAGGCGTTAGTTGGAGTGCATTTGCTCCGCTGGATAGTGACTTATCCGGTGGATAAAGTTATCCACTCTTTGAACAACTGGGGCCTGTTCTATCAAAGGAACAGTACTTTAACGTGTAAGTTAACGTACCAAAGGACCCACGAGTGAGGTTCTTGAACAATAAAAATTCTATTTTTTCATGAAAACATCGAGAAAAGTCAGTATCATGCAGTAATTGATAATACGGTCATTTTTTATTCCCTCAACAAAAGGATTGGAAGCTAAAGGAAGGACGTAAAGTAGGAAGAATTCAAATAAATTTCTTTCAACTTACTTAAGCTAGTGTGGCGTCCAATTAGGCCGAGGAATTTTGCTCCCATACTAATCTTGAAATTTAAGATGTTTTTCAGGACTACAGGTCTTATAATATTTATTACGTATTGACTTGTAGAACGTAGCACGCAGCATTTATTTCGTCATAACTTAACCGGCTCTGATCGTGTGCTAAAAAATTGATGAAGTGATACTGATATCGGCAGGAACTTGATAACACTTGTCGTGTTTTCTGTCTTTCTTTCCTCGCTTTCCTTTTTTTGGTTCAAATCGCTTTTACGGTGCTTTTATTATAAAGTAGAACTTTAATTCCAGTCTAAAAGAAACCAAACGTTGTTTTTATTTCATGAATCAATTTCAGATTTCCCATCTGAAAAAGATACGAGATTAATTCAGTTATCGAATATAATGAGTGAGAGAAAAAAGTTTTTTTAAATTAAATATCTAGCTCAGTCTTGCAATTTTAAGAGCTTTGTCTCTTACCTTCAGCGCGAGAAAGCGCCAACGCCAGAACGACAAGAAAAATCATCGACTTCATAATTTTTGAGGGGTTGTGATACTCAAGTCCAAGTCGAAGTGAAAATAATCGAAGTTATAGGTATATTTGTACCAATGCTGTCTGTCACCTTTCCTTTTTCACTAATTGATGTGATTTTTAGTTAGTTTCTTCAGCTTGAACGCTCTTGAAATTTCTTTATTGGGACTAATGGTACCCTTAATCTGTTAAGTTAGTTTATTGGAACAGTTGCGTCTCCGACTAATTCACCTAAAATCTGACCGCAAAGAAGAAGTGAGGGCGTTGGTGGTGTTGGGGCCGGGAGAGCCGGGGGGGGGGGGGGGGGGCATTAGTGGACGTAACCTTACTACAAACAGGCTAACTCGTTTTATCATTGCGTGAATTTGTGGCATTCTTGTTGTGTCATCGATTGCAGTGAAATCACTGCCGTTTCTTTTTTAAGCCTCGCTTTCATTTAAATACTGTATATAGTGCATTAGCCCATTTTAACTGGCGAATAACTTGTATACTTTGCACACGGCTTTTCTGTAAAGCAGTAGCCGTTTACTGATGTAAATTCCGTGGCTTAATAAGGTTTATTCTTTCATTCATACACTTGACCATGAAATTTTGTTCGCTAAGTGCATTAGATATTTTTCATTTAACCTCTTTTCGCGTCACTAAATTTATGTTTTGCTATCATATCCAGTACTAGTTGTTGTATCGTTTTAAAGTTACTGTATGTATAGATATAATCTAAGCTAATTAGTCGAGCCTTCTAGTGATATGCATCTGTGCTGATTTCTCTGTTTTCTTTCCTTTGTTGTAAATGTAAAAAAAGGCGGTTTTTGTCTCCGACCTTTCTCGATTTGTTTGTAACTTGTAGAAAAGTACATAATTATGGCACTAGAACAGCAAGTAGTTATCGACCACGTGCCTGTCGTACTAATCTTTAACAGTTTACAATTCTTTATGTACGTGGGTCCTTAAACTTGGAATTCTCTTCCAACTTTCAAGAAACGAATGTACGAGTTTTTATTTAATTTGTCCATGGCAGATGTACGCGGCACCTCTTTTTATAAGCTCGATAGTTTCTTGAGGTCTCCTCACCATATTAAGGTGTTTTATGGCAGATAAAGATGATGACGATGATGAATGTTATCAGGCTCTTAAAATAAACGTTCACCTAATGGGTCACTTAAAGTCGTCGTTTTATTCACAATTTGCTATAAACCAGAAGGATGTTGTTAACAGCAATGTTATTCGTCCGGATACAAAAGTCTTCTCTCCTATTCCCAGAATGTGTTTTACAATAAATTCATACTGACAGAAACGTTTATACTGACACTATTTCATGAAGACGCCGAGACTTTGTCTGCACATTTATTCCCTGTTTGAAAATTAATTTCCGAGCCAATTGGCAACAACTTGCAGCTGAAATTGCTGCGAGGCATCATAAAATCGTTCCTAAAGTTATTTTTTATACGTGAAAATAAAAATTAAAAAACCTACATATATCGTACCCCTCCGTCCACGATTTTCTCCTCTACTCCAGAGGAGCAGCGAATCTCAGCTTCATCAAACAATCTTCTCTTTTGCTCCATTAATTTTTGTTTAACCTGTTAAAACGTTCCACAAGTGGGATAATTGCTTCTGACCCGATAACGACAATGGTGTATCAATTTACCTACTTTAAATTGTCATCCCAGAAAACACATCGCCTGAGATAAACGCGACATTGAGCCGATAACAGTCGACTTTTTGTTTTCCTATCATTCTGTTTTTAATTCTGCTTTTTTTTCCTTAATGGACCCATTCATTCCCAGAGGATGTTAATAGTTTTTCTACTTTCTCTGTTGTCATTACAATTTTTTCAATAGTCAGGTTCCACACCTGAGCAGACAGTTACAGTAGTCTGATTTCTCAGGTGTCTGAAAACAAATTAAACCCTTTTCCGCACAGTTGCCAGCAAACATTTTGTGCCTTTTTTCTAACCGACTCAAGTCAAACTCCATTATTTAGACCCCTGTTTTGAAAGAGTTCTACTCTACGTACTTTTTACTCCCTAAACAGTCTGGGCTAGTCTTATGCTGTTACTAAGTATTAAAACCTTATTTTCATTCCTGCGATCAAACTTTGAGTCATGTGATTGGTTTCATCCTTTGTGTTTAACGGTGAAGTCCTTGTACATAAACATTTAGTGGCTAAATATTCGCCGGTTAGTTCCTGCTGTGCTGCTTACAAAGTTGTTCTAACTTTTAAGTCTGTGGATAAATCTTAACTGCAAATTTTTTGTTTATCAAAGTACCGGAATGAAAGCTTCTGAGCAGTACTTTCCTGCGGTGCTGTTTATTGCAATGTTTAAGGTGGTTCTAACTTTTTTAATCTGTTGATGAAATCTTTAAGTGTGACCATTTAAACGAAAGCCTCTGAACAGTATCTGTTTCGTTGTACAAGTTGGTTCTAACTTTAAAGTCTTGAAAATAGTCATTGCTACTGCGGGGCCGGGGAGCTGTATCCAGTCTTGAACATTTGGGCTCTATACATCTTGGAAAAACTCGTGATGTGTTCAAATGTTTCTCCTTTTAATCCTGACACCAACCCCACTTAAAACACTGTGTACGGCAAGCCAAGTTGTCACAAATTTCCTTACGAAGGGCTGCGAGCTGTTAACATGAGAAACTCAAAGTTGTCCCGGTAGCCAAGTCACCCTTTTTCGAAGGTATTATATACATGTACTGAGAGGTAAACATTGTCAGTCGACTTGTAAAATGTCTTTAAGATATGCCAAGAAATAAGACGCTGCTGAATATTTGTCCTTCCAATTAAGCTTACGTCCTTTCCCGTACATTTTTTCTTAACTATAATAGTTAGCAAAACGTCAGTCTCATCGAGAGCAATTATTGCTCGTTTTGCTAACTATTAATTAAGAAAAAAATGTACAGGAGCCAGGGTAAACTTGGAAGGACAAATATTGGTAGCGTCTTGAGAGGGGCCGGCAGAAAAAGGTTGATATTAATGAAAATTTGACGGCGCGAAGATCAGGTTTATTTAAGGTTTATTTTTGGAAGAAACGGACACTTCATTTGGGCTAAATCTTTGTATGGAAAAAAATCTACACCATTATCCACGTAAACGCTAGCACATTGAGATAGAAACAACTGGAAGTGATTGATGGTGAAGAAACCATTCTCCTATGTTGATATTGGTGTACAGTTGAAATTTTAAAGATTTTGAAAGTGATAACAGAAAAAGGTTTCCTTGTGATATTCTGTGAGCTACGAAAGTGAGGGGGAGAGAAGGGTGACGCTTAATCGAGGTGAAGGGGGGCGTTTAAAGTTATAAGTTTATTTTCTTTTTGTTAGATTTGTGAGTATTAAAAGGAATTTTCTTGAATCAAACTTTTAAGGCACCTCCGCCGAAGAGAGAATTAAGATAGTTAAGTGGTCGGGTACTGGGCAACATACTGTAATTGGGGTCACTTTCCAGATCCAATTGGAATCTCGAAATGTTGATTTTTAAGGAAAGAGGAAAACCCGGGAGAACCCAAGAAAAACCTCTCGGAGTAAGGACGACAACTAACAACAGCCTCAACACACATGGGTCGGGAGTCCGAAAATCAAACCAGAGCCATATTGGTGGGAGGCGAGTGAGTGCTCTCATCACTGCGCTATCCCGCTCACGTGCTTTGCCCTGTTTGGTGCGCAATCTTGTCCCCTCTCGAAAAATATCTAAGCACACAACAGTTAATACGCATTCATCATTTTACTCAACTTCTGTTTCTAATCACATTACAAGGTTGTCAAAATTACATTCATCTGTTTAACCCTGTTGAATGGTGCTATCGATGAAGCTTCTCAGATGACGCACTTTAGAGTACACTCCATACGAATTAGGGGAAGCGCATCCCTGTCCCCAGCTTGTAGCTCCCTCCACGTAATACTTTCCGCCATATTGACACACCAAAGGACCACCGCTGTCACCCTGGCAACTGTCCTTGCCCCCTTCCTTTAACCCGGCACACAGCATGGAATCGTGCAGGTCACTGGGATAAGCGTTCCTGCACACTGAATGCGAAACAAGGGGGATAAGGACCTCTTGCAAGGTATCGGGTTGGTCGCCTCCGATTTCAAGAGTTCCCCATCCACTTATCAGGCATTGGTTCGTGAGGTCATCCAATGGGAGATGAAATTTGTCGTCTCCGAGGCATACCAGACCCACACCAGGCCCCAGGATAGCTGCACGGTCGAGCTTGATCAGCGCCATGTCGTTCTGATTGTTGTTGGCGTTGTACTGGGGATGTGGCACAATTTTAGCCACATTGATCTCCTGAGTCGTATCTTCTTTTACTTCCCTGCGATGAGCACCAAGCCTGAAAAGGTAAGGAAATTCAAAATTGAAATTTATTTTAGTAGAAAAAGAATTAAACTGATGATCTTCGCGGTTTGAAACAATTTTAATTATTAAAAGCGCTCAGTTAAAAGGTCATTTCTGGAGAATGTAAATTTTCTCGTCGTTAATCACATGTAGACTGCTTTCAAGAATACGTTTGTGGAAAATAATTGCCCGATAAGCTTAGTGTGAATCCACAACTAAGCTAAAGATATAAAATTAAAATGTTCTGGCTATTAAGCAATTTCAGCGATACTGTTGCCCCGAGAAAGAAGAATGAAAACGAACAAACGTAAACTCTTCGAAGAAAATCTTCTAGGAAAGATATCTTATTTTTCAGGCCCCAGTTGTTCAAAGAGTGGAGAACTTTATCCAGCGCGTAAGTCGCTATCCAGTGGATAAAATGCATTGGTTGGAGTACTTTTTATCCGCTGGATACCGATTTATCCACTGGGTAGAGTTATCCGCTCTTTGAGCAACCGGGGCCAGGCGAAAGGAAACTAAGGATAACAAAGGAAATCGTCGTGCCTGTTAAAGCCAATTAAACAATAAGTGAGTTACGCTACTGGTGCAAGTATGGTAACGTACGTAAAATGCAAGACTTTATTAGTCGCTTTTGGGGTAAATTGGGGCTCATCACAACAAAGATCACACTAAAATTAGTCAGTTTCAAGCCAAGTTTGAGGTTCTGTTGTTTTTGCAACCATGTAGAAAACTTCCATAAATCGTTAAAAAATTAGAGACTTAGTATAGGGACGCCATCTCAGAATTAGAAGGGACTTTTGTATGGAATTTGGGCGACCCTTGACAGGTCACAGCCTGGTAACTTCGCAACGAAACACAACCAAACTTGGTAAAATTACTAATTTTCATGTGATTTTTCTGCCGATAGGGTTCACTTCTTCATACGACGCAATTTGGACAATGTGTAAGCTAGGACCCGGTCCCTTAATGAACTTTGGAACGGGCAATACACTAAGTTACAAACCAGATTTTAAAGTCGCCAGTCGTTTGGCCCTCGACACAGTGCGCTGCCGTCAGAACCCACTGTTGGTGTATCAGCGAGCCGCCACAGAACTGATAATCGTCGGTTCGCAGCATGGCCTGCCACGGAATGCTGTTTTTCACTGATTCGTGACCACCAACGATCCTTGCACCGGGAGTGGGACGGTTACCGCAGGACGACGGAGAAGGGCCTGGACCGCCAGTAGGTGGTGCTGGACCGGAAGTGCTGGGTTGCGGTGGCGGTGGTGCTAGAAGTAACAGAATAACAAAGTTCAATGTTAATCAGTTTATCTAGACTATTTTTTGTTTTATTTCATGGGTTTGGTAAAGCGTTATCGAAAGCCATATAAATAGGCCATATTCACGATTGCATCATTTACTACCGTGACTAACTTACTACTACTACTGACTACTACTACTACTACTACTACTACTACTACTACTACTACTACTACTACTACTACTACTACTACTTCTACTACTACTACTACTACTACTACTACTACTACTACTACTACTACTACTAGTACAGCTACTACTACTACTACTACTACTACTACTACTACTACTACTACTACTACTACTACTACTACTACTACTACTACTACTACTACTACTACTACTACTACTAATGTTGCTGCTGCTGCTGCTACTACTGAGCGTCAATGTGGGGGAAGAGAGCAAGGATATGATTGTCGCTTTTTGCTGTCACTTTCGCTGCACATAATCGTAGCTCGCTTGATTTTTCTTTTCTATCGAAATGTGCATCACGGACCGTTAGTCGGGGAAACATGCAACTACTCGCTGCTCTTCTCAGCCAAGTCTTACGAACCACAAGTTTACTTAATATAAAAAGGGCTTTAGAATAAGCTCAGCAAGAATTATCTACTAAAGAGCAAACAGGAATGCAGGAAGAGATCTAGATCTTAACTGAAAATTCTTATCAGCAAAAAAGTGACAAGAATCTACTTACGAGTGCCTGATCCATCCTCAAAAAAGTCCTCCTCAGGCACAGGGTTTCCTTCAAAAAAGAATCGCAAAAAAAATGCTTAGTAACTCAATATGTCGTTGTATTAGAATGGAAGGCTATGAGACAGAAGATTTCTTTTTAGGGATTTCTGTTTTTAAATGATGAGTTAAAAACGATGCTCAAATGCCGTGCTATTAATAGTTCAACTTTGTTCATGTTGAATGATCGATTGATTGTTTGTTTGATTGATTGTTTGTTTGATTGTTCGATCGATCGATTAATTGATTGATTGATTGATTAATTGATTTTCTGTAAACTTGTCAATGTACCTACCTCCACACCTCAGCAGTATTGCTAACGAGCCCTTTTCTTGCCCCTTGTCGATCAGCTCATCCAAGAGCAATTTAAAGTGAGAGGCTGTTTTAAGATCTACGCTTGATTTTTTCCTGGGTGAATAACTTACCCAGCTGGGAATATCACTCGACAGAGATACCATGAGCAAGTTACACAACTAACTCCGATTCCAGCCTAGCGCTCTTCAACAACAAGATCTTATTATGGAAAGCGAGATAGGCGCTTGCAGGGGGAGGGAAAACGACAGACCTAGAGGATAGACTAAATTACAAAAGTAAACGACGATCACGCGAATCACGGACCACTACGTTAAAACTCCTCCTAAAAATCCTGGTGTGCAACGCCAGAGGGATCATTCAGCATCACGTGCGAAAAAAGTAAAAAACAAACAAACAAAGAAACAAAAAACATGCAAGAATGCATGAATAGAGATGTTCTGCACAGATACGGAGAGACATCAATACTCCGACAAAGTCATTCGAAAACTCTGTGCGAAGACACCAAGAGGACTTGAATCAGTTTGGATGACGAAAAGGCTGGATGCTGACTGTGATACTCAGTCTCTAACATTCTTCGTAAACTAAGCCAATAACAGTTGCTAACTTGTATCAATTTTCTATTTAATTCATAAAAAAAGATCAAATGTACTTTTGTGCTATGAAAAGCGTAAGTTAATCGCATATTAGTGGTAAAACTGGTATGATCTGACCTGTTTCTAAGTCAAAAATTGACAAAAATTGGTATGCTCAATTTTTGCTGTACTTTGCGAGCTTAAAATGAAAAAAAGGCTGGCTACGGGCCTGCGGCAAGGTGAATGGTAGATTCAAAATTGCTTGACTCTAGGTGGAAAAAAAAAAGTGAAACAAAAGTGAATGGCGCCACAAACGATTACTTACCTTGAATCCTGACAAAGAACGCGGCAAAGACGAAAATCACCACACTCTTCATTTTCATGAGATTCCCAGTTCAGATTCTCTCTGAAGTTCTGTAATTGAAGCTCTATCTTTACAAGCTTACTTTTATAGCTCACATCAATTAAGCCATTTTATCACCAGGTACCATTCTATTTCCTCAGGTGCCCCACTTTCTAATCTGCAAAGTGGCCTTTGTTGTTATTAGTAACCACTTAAATGACTGCTCCTTTTAACGCCGAACATTGTATAAACTAAGCGTGGAAGCGTTAAAAGGAGCACTCAGTTGCTTATTTGGTTTACTTTTGACTAGCTGGCGCGATAAGTACCTGGTCCTCTTAGGTTTAGACAGGGCTTCGTTAAACACTACCTATAACTCATAAAAAGGTTAATGGCCAAGTAAACAAACAATAAAACGTTACCTGAAAGAGAAAAATTATTTCTTTTCTTTATCGGCTAATTTTGGTCGTAAGTGTAACTTACATTAGGGACTTTTACTTTTGAGTACGAGTTCATTCCACACACGTCACGTTCCCACTAAGGACTCTTCCGGGGTAGGGAGAGGTACTCTCCTATTTGAGCTATATAGGTATGTGCGACCCCAAAGGGGAGGGTTTTGGAGCCGTTTTTCTCTGAAATAGGGTACAGGTTTTAACCATTTGTTCTGAAAATGGGTATGGGTTTTAGAAGAGAGTCTGTAGAAAGGTTGGTTTGACAAGTCGTTATCTAAATCACGCGATTTGAAAAGTAGTAGGCGTGCTTAAGTCTAAAGGTTTCTATTGTTTATTTTTGAACCCTTTACGTTTGAACAGGATTCAGTGAAGCAGTGCGTATAACATAAAAAAGGCTTAAGTTATGTAAACAAGCAATTAAAATGTTACAACTTGTTTGATGTGTTTTTCAAAAAAATAAACAACCATTCGACAATACGACTACGAAAAAAATGCTGAACATTATTTTTTGATTATGTACAATTTTTCTAAAATGTGCAATTGCAAATTGCAAATTCTATTATTTGTTTTCGCCCCCTTTGCGTTTGAACAGGATTCAGGGAAGCACTGCGTATAACTTAAAAAAGGCTTTAGCTAAATAAACAAGCAATTAAAATGTTACAACTTGTTTGATGTGTTTTTCACAAAAATAAACAACCACCAGGCTGGAAATATACCATCACATTTCTGTCATATACCACACGTTCGACATTCAAATCCTAGCAGTATGCAGGATGTTTGTCCCATGAACCTAGTTTTATGGCCTTAGCTCCCACGAGTCTCCTGTAGCTCAGTGGTAGAGCATCCGAACTAGTAATCGGAAGGTCTTAGGTTCGACTCCTGATAGGAGCACTCGGATTTCTTTTTTCCGAGTATGCCTGCGTCACTTTCTAGAATAATCATCATTCTCAATAAACAACCATTTCTCCGTTTAAATTCAACGATACGATTACGAAAACAATGCTGAACATTATTTTTGGATTATGTACAATTTTTCTAGGTAAATGTGCAATCGTAAATAACTTCAATTTTAAAAAATTTTACAGTAAGCGAGGTTCACGAACATACATACTCAACAGTATG